>NW_022045786.1:0-51855 GCF_003285905.1 Drosophila hydei
GACTCTTTGTATATAGAGCAGAGAGTGTTCTCTTATCTTTTTGTTTGAAAAATGACCGAAAACTACTTTTATTAACAGATTCAAGCAGGTTGCCTGCTCTAATCTTCTTTTATCTATAGGCCGGAGCGTTGGTCTCTAACAACTTAAACAGTCATAATTTATCCTTACAACAGACTGTTTGTATATAAAGCAGAGATGTGTTGTCTTATTCTTGTTTAAAATAACTGAAAACTACTTTAGTAACATTCAAGCAGGATTGTCTGCTCTAATCTACTTTGATCTGGGTCTCCAACTACTAAGATCCATCAGCTATTCTTTGAGACGTAACAATATGTATATAAATCAGGGTTGTTTTTTTTCTTTTCATCTTAATTCTAAATAATTGAATACTCTTTAGATTAAACTACTGCAGATTAAGCAGGGTTGTCTGCTCTAATTTACTTTTATCTATACGCCCGGAGCTTTATTCTCTAACAATTTAAACAATCATTAATTATTCCTTCCGACAGAATCTTTATATAAAGCAGAGATGTGTTCTCTTATCTTTTTGTTTGAAAATGACCGAAAACTACTTTTATTAACAGATTCAAGCAGGGTTGTCTGCTCTAATCTTCTTTATCTATAGGCCCGGAGCGTTGGTCTCTAACAATTTAAACAATCATAATTTTTCCTTACGACAGACTCTTTGTATATAAAGCAGAGTTGTGTTCTCTTATCTTTTGTTTGAAAATGACCGAAAACTACTTTTATTAACATTCAAGCAGGGTTGCCTGCTCTAATCTTTTTTATCTATAGGCCCGGAGCGTTGGTCTCTAACAACTTAAACAGTCATAATTTATCCTTACAACAGACTGTTTGTATATAAAGCAGAGATGTGTTGTCTTATTCTTGTTTAAAATAAACTGAAAACTACTTTTAGTAACAGATTTAAAGGATTGTCTGCTCTAATCTACTTGATCTGGGTCTCCAACTACTAAAGATCCATCAGCTATTCTTTGAGACGTAACAATATGTATATAAATCAGGGTTGTTTTTTCTTTTCATCTTAATTCTAAATAATTGAATACTCCTTTTAGATTAAACTACTGCAGATTTAAGCAGGGTTGTCTGCTCTAATTTACTTTTATCTATAACGCCCGGAGCTTTATTCTCTAACAATTTAACAATCATTAATTATTTCCTTCCGACAGAATCTTTGTATATAAAGCAGAGATGTGTTCTCTTATCTTTTTGTTTGAAAATGACCGAAAACTACTTTATTAACAGATTCAAGCAGGGTTGTCTGCTCTAATCTTCTTTATCTATAGGCCCGGAGCGTTGGTCTCCTAACAATTAAACAATCATTAATTATTCCTTACGACAGACTCTTTGTATATAAAGCAGAGTTGTGTTCTCTTATCTTTTTGTTTGAAAATGACTGAAAACTACTTTTATTAACAGATTCAAGCAGGGTTGTCTGCTCTAATCTTCTTTTATCTATAGGCCCGGAGCGTTGGTCTCAAACAACTTAAACAGGTCATTAATTTATCCTTACACAGACTGTTTGGTATATAAAGCAGAGATGTGTTGTCTTTTCTTGTTTAAATAAACTGAAAACAACTACTTTAGTAACAGATTTAAGCAGGATTTGTCTGCCTCTAATCTACTTTGATATGAGTCTCCAACTACTAAAGAGCCATCCGGCTATTCTTTGAGACGGACAATATGTATATAAATCAGGGTTGTTTTTTCTTTTCATCTTAATTCTAAATAACTGAATACTCCTTTTAGATTAAACTACTGCAGATTTAAGCAGGGTTGTCTGCTTAATACTTACTTTTATTTATAAGCCCGGAACGTTGGTCTCTAACAACTAAACAGTCATTAATATTCCTTTCAGACAACTCTTTGTTATATAGAGCAGAGATGTGTTGTCTTATTCTTGTTTAAAATAAACTGAAAACTACTTTTGTAACAGATTTAAGCAGGGATGTCTGCTCTAATCTACTTTTATATATACGCCCGGAGCGTTGGTCTCTAACAATTTAAACAATCATTAATTTTTCCTTACGACAGACTCTTTGTATATAAAGCAGAGATGTGATCTCTTATCTTTTAGTTTGATAATGAACCGAAAACTACTTTTATTAACAGATTCAAGCAGGGTTGTCTGCTCTAATCTTCTTTTATCTATAGCCCCGGAGCGTTGGTCTCTAACAATTTAAACAATCATTAATTTTTCCTTACGACAGGACTCTTTGTATATAAAGCAGAGATGTGTTCTCTTATCTTTTGTTTGAAAAATGACCGAAAACTACTTTTATTAACAGATTCAAGCAGGGTTGTCTGCTCTAATCTTCTTTTATCTATAGGCCCGGAGCGTTGGTCTCAACAACTTAAACAGTCCTTAATTTATCCTTACAACAGACTGTTTGTATATAAAGCAGAGATGTGTTGTCTTAGTCTTGTTTAAAATAAACTGAAAACTACTTTTAGTAACAGATTTAAGCAGGATTGTCTGCTCTAATCTACTTTGATCTGGGTCTCCAACTACTAAAGATCCATCAGCTATTCTTTGAGACGGACAATATGTATATAAATCAGGGTTGTTTTTTCTTTTCATCTTAATTCTAAATAATTGAATACTCCTTTTAGATTAAACTACTGCAGATTTAAGCAGGGTTGCCTGCTCTAATTTACTTTTATCTATACGCCCGGAGCTTTATTCTCTAACAATTTAAACAATCATTAATTATTCCTTCCGACAGAATCTTTGTATATAAAGCAGAGATGTGTTCTCTTATCTTTTTGTTTGAAAATGACCGAAAACTACTTTTATTAACAGATTCAAGCAGGGTTGTCTGCTCTAATCTTCTTTTATCTATAGGCCCGGAGCGTTGGTCTCTAACAATTTAAACAATCATTAATTTTTCCTTACGACAGACTCTTTGTATATAAAGCAGAGATGTGATCTCTTATCTTTTTGTTTGATAATGACCGAAAACTACTTTTATTAACAGATTCAAGCAGGGTTGCCTGCTCTAATCTTCTTTTATCTATAGGCCCGGAGCGTTGGTCTCTAACAACTTAAACAGTCATTAATTTATCCTTACAACAGACTGTTTGTATATAAAGCAGAGATGTGTTGTCTTATTCTTGTTTAAAATAAACTGAAAACTACTTTTAGTAACAGATTTAAGCAGGATTGTCTGCTCTAATCTACTTTGATCTGGGTCTCCAACTACTAAAGATCCATCAGCTATTCTTTGAGACGGACAATATGTATATAAATCAGGGTTGTTTTTTCTTTTCATCTTAATTCTAAATAACTGAATACTCCTTTTAGATTAAACTACTGCAGATTTAAGCAGGGTTGTCTGCTCTAATTTACTTTTATCTATACGCCCGGAGCTTTATTCTCTAACAATCTAAACAATCATTAATTATTCCTTCCGACAGAATCTTTGTATATAAAGCAGAGATGTGTTCTCTTATCTTTTTGTTTGATAATGACCGAAAACTACTTTTATTAACAGATTCAAGCAGGGTTGCCTGCTCTAATCTTCTTTTATCTATAGGCCCGGAGCGTTGGTCTCTAACAACTTAAACAGTCATTAATTTATCCTTACAACAGACTGTTTGTATATAAAGCAGAGATGTGTTGCCTTATTCTTGTTTAAAATAAACTGAAAACTACTTTTAGTAACAGATTTAAGCAGGATTGTCTGCTCTAATCTAATTTGATCTGGGTCTCCAACTACTAAATATCCATCAGCTATTCTTTGAGACGGACAATGTGTATATAAATCAGGGTTGTTTTTTCTTTTCATCGTAATTCTAAATAACTGATTACTCCTTTTAGATTAAACTATTGCAGATTAAAGCAGGGTTGTCTTCTCTAATCTTCTTTTATCTTTATGCCCGGAGCGTTGGTCTCTAACAACTTAAACAGTCATTGATTATTCCTTACAACAAACTGTTTGTTTATCAAACATAGATGTGTTGTTTTATCTTCTTGATTGAAAATAACTGAAAACTACTTTTATTAACAGATTTAAGCAGGGTTGTCTGCTCTAATCTACTTTTATATATACGCCCGGAGCGTTGGTCTCTAACAATTTAAACAATCATTAATTTATCATTACAACAGACTGTTTGTATATAAAGCAGAGATGTGTTCTCTTATCTTTTTGTTTGAAAATGACCGAAAACTACTTTTATTAACAGATTTAAGCAGGGTTGTCTGCTCTAACATTTTAAACAATCATTAATTTTTCCTTACGACAGACTCTTTGTATATAGAGCAGAGATGTGTTCTCTTATCTTTTTGTTTGAAAATGACCGAAAACTACTTTTATTAACAGATTCAAGCAGGGTTGCCTGCTCTAATCTTCTTTTATCTATAGGCCCGGAGCGTTGGTCTCTAACAACTTAAACAGTCATTAATTTATCCTTACAACAGACTGTTTGTATATAAAGCAGAGATGTGTTGTCTTATTCTTGTTTAAAATAAACTGAAAACTACTTTTAGTAACAGATTCAAGCAGGATTGTCTGCTCTAATCTACTTTGATCTGGGTCTCCAACTACTAAAGATCCATCAGCTATTCTTTGAGACGTAACAATATGTATATAAATCAGGGTTGTTTTTTCTTTTCATCTTAATTCTAAATAATTGAATACTCCTTTTAGATTAAACTACTGCAGATTTAAGCAGGGTTGTCTGCTCTAATTTACTTTTATCTATACGCCCGGAGCTTTATTCTCTAACAATTTAAACAATCATTAATTATTCCTTCCGACAGAATCTTTGTATATAAAGCAGAGATGTGTTCTCTTATCTTTTTGTTTGAAAATGACCGAAAACTACTTTTATTAACAGATTCAAGCAGGGTTGTCTGCTCTAATCTTCTTTTATCTATAGGCCCGGAGCGTTGGTCTCTAACAATTTAAACAATCATTAATTTTTCCTTACGACAGACTCTTTGTATATAAAGCAGAGTTGTGTTCTCTTATCTTTTTGTTTGAAAATGACCGAAAACTACTTTTATTAACAGATTCAAGCAGGGTTGCCTGCTCTAATCTTCTTTTATCTATAGGCCCGGAGCGTTGGTCTCAAACAACTTAAACAGTCATTAATTTATCCTTACAACAGACTGTTTGTATATAAAGCAGAGATGTGTTGTCTTATTCTTGTTTAAAATAAACTGAAAACTACTTTTAGTAACAGATTTAAGCAGGATTGTCTGCTCTAATCTACTTTGATCTGGGTCTCCAACTACTAAAGATCCGTCAGCTATTCTTTGAGATGGACAATATGTATATAAATCAGGGTTGTTTTTTCTTTTCATCTTAATTCTAAATAATTGAATACTCCTTTTAGATTAAACTTCTGCAGATTTAAGCAGGGTTGTCTGCTTTAATTTACTTTTATCTATACGCCCGGAGCTTTATTCTCTAACAATTTAAACAATCATTAATTATTCCTTCCGACAGAATCTTTGTATATAAAGCAGAGATGTGTTCTCTTATCTTTTTGTTTGAAAATGACCGAAAACTACTTTTATTAACAGATTCAAGCAGGGTTGTCTGCTCTAATCTTCTTTTATCTATAGGCCCGGAGCGTTGGTCTCTAACAATTTAAACAATCATTAATTTTTCCGTACGACAGACTCTTTGTATATAAAGCAGAGATGTGTTCTCTTATCTTTTTGTTTGAAAATGACCGAAAACTACTTTTATTAACAGATTCAAGCAGGGTTGTCTGCTCTAATCTTCTTTTATCTATAGGCCCGGAGCGTTGGTCTCAAACAACTTAAACAGTCCTTAATTTATCCTTACAACAGACTGTTTGTATATAAAGCAGAGATGTGTTGTCTTATTCTTGTTTAAAATAAACTGAAAACTACTTTTAGTAACAGATTTAAGCAGGATTGTCTGCTCTAATCTACTTTGATCTGGGTCTCCAACTACTAAAGATCCATCAGCTATTCTTTGAGACGGACAATATGTATATAAATCAGGGTTGTTTTTTTCTTTTCATCTTAATTCTAAATAACTGAATACTCCTTTTAGATTAAACTACTGCAGATTTAAGCAGGGTTGTCTGCTCTAATTTACTTTTATCTATACGCCCGGAGCTTTATTCTCTAACAATCTAAACAATCATTAATTATTCCTTCCAACAGAATCTTTGTATATAAAGCAGAGATGTGTTCTCTTATCTTTTTGTTTGATAATGACCGAAAACTACTTTTATTAACAGATTCAAGCAGGGTTGCCTGCTCTAATCTTCTTTTTTCTATAGGCCCGGAGCGTTGGTCTCTAACAACTTAAACAGTCATTAATTTATCCTTACAACAGACTGTTTGTATATAAAGCAGAGATGTGTTGTCTTATTCTTGTTTAAAATAAACTGAAAACTACTTTTAGTAACAGATTTAAGCAGGATTGTCTGCTCTAATCTACTTTGATCTGGGTCTCCAACTACTAAATATCCATCAGCTATTCTTTGAGACGGACAATATGTATATAAATCAGGGTTGTTTTTTCTTTTCATCGTAATTCTAACTAACTGATTTCTCCTTTTAGATTAAACTATTGCAGATTAAAGCAGGGTTGTCTTCTCTAATCTTCTTTTATCTTTATGCCCGGAGCGTTGGTCTCTAACAACTTAAACAGTCATTGATTATTCCTTACAACAGACTGTTTGTTTATCAAACAGAGATGTGTTGTTTTATCTTCTTGCTTGAAAATAACTGAAAACTACTTTTATTAACAGATTTAAGCAGGGTTGTCTGCTCTAATCTACTTTTATATATACGCCCGGAGCGTTGGTCTCTAACAACTAAACAGTCATTAATTATTCCTTACGACAGGCTGTTTGTATATAAAACAGAGATGTGTTGTCTCATCTTTTTGTTTGAAAATAACTGAAAACTACTTTTATTAATAGATTCAAACAGGGTTGTCTGCTCTAATCTTCTTTTATCTATAGGCCCGGCGAGTTGGTCTCTAACAATTTAAACAATCATTAATTTTTCCTTACGACAGACTCTTTGTATATAAAGCAGAGATGTGATCTCTTATCTTTTTGTTTGATAATGACCGAAAACTACTTTTATTAACAGATTCAAGCAGGGTTGCCTGCTCTAATCTTCTTTTATCTATAGGCCCGGAGCGTTGGTCTCTAACAACTTAAACAGTCATTAATTTATCCTTACAACAGACTGTTTGTATATAAAGCAGAGATGTGTTGTCTTATTCTTGTTTAAAATAAACTGAAAACTACTTTTAGTAACAGATTTAAGCAGGATTGTCTGCTCTAATCTACTTTGATCTGGGTCTCCAACTACTAAAGATCCATCAGCTATTCTTTGAGACGGACAATATGTATATAAATCAGGGTTGTTTTTTCTTTTCATCTTAATTCTAAATAACTGAATACTCCTTTTAGATTAAACTACTGCAGATTTAAGCAGGGATGTCTGCTCTAATTTACTTTTATCTATACGCCCGGAGCTTTATTCTCTAACAATCTAAACAATCATTAACTATTCCTTCCGACAGAATCTTTGTATATAAAGCAGAGATGTGTTCTCTTATCTTTTTGTTTGATAATGACCGAAAACTACTTTTATTAACAGATTCAAGCAGGGTTGTCTGCTCTAATCTTTTATCTATAGGCCCGGAGCGTTGGTCTCAAACAACTTAAACAGTCATTAATTTATCCTTACAACAGACTGTTTGTATATAAAGCAGAGATGTGTTGTCTTATTCTTGTTTAAAATAAACTGAAAACTACTTTTAGTAACAGATTTAAGCAGGATTGTCTGCTCTAATCTACTTTGATCTGGGTCTCCAACTACTAAAGATCCATCAGCTATTCTTTGAGACGGACAATATGTATATAAATCAGGGTTGTTTTTTCTTTTCATCTTAATTCTAAATAACTGAATACTCCTTTTAGATTAAACTACTGCAGATTTAAGCAGGGATGTCTGCTCTAATTTACTTTTATCTATACGCCCGGAGCTTTATTCTCTAACAATCTAAACAATCATTAATTTTTCCTTACGACAGACTCTTTGTATATAAAGCAGAGATGTGATCTCTTATCTTTTTGTTTGATAATGACCGAAAACTACTTTTATTAACAGATTCAAGCAGGGTTGCCTGCTCTAATCTTCTTTTATCTATAGGCCCAGAGCGTTGGTCTCTAACAACTTAAACAGTCATTGATTATTCCTTACAACAGACTGTTTGTTTATCAAACAGAGATGTGTTGTTTTATCTTCTTGCTTGAAAATAACTGAAAACTACTTTTATTAACAGATTTAAGCAGGGTTGTCTGCTCTAACATTTTAAACAATCATTAATTTTTCCTTACGACAGACTCTTTGTATATAAAGCAGAGATGTGATCTCTTATCTATTTGTTTGAAAATGACCGAAAACTACTTTTATTAACAGATTCAAGCAGGGTTGTCTGCTGTAATCTTCTTTTATCTATAGGCCCGGAGCGTTGGTCTCAAACAACTTAAACAGTCCTTAATTTATCCTTACAACATACTCTTTGTATATAAAGCAGAGATGTGTTGTCTTATTCTTGTTTAAAATAAACTGAAAACTACTTTTAGTAACAGATTTAAGCAGGATTGTCTGCTCTAATCTACTTTGATCTGGGTCTCCATCTACTAAATATCCATCAGCTATTCTTTGAGACGGACAATATGTATATAAATCAGGGTTGTTTTTTCTTTTCATCGTAATTCTAAATAACTGATTACTTCTTTTTAGATTAAACTATTGCAGTTTAAAGCAGGGTTGTCTTCTCTAATCTTCTTTTATCTTTATGCCCAGAGCGTTGGTCTCTAACAACTTAAACAGTCATTGATTATTCCTTACAACAGACTGTTTGTTTATCAAACAGAGATGTGTTGTTTTATCTTCTTGCTTGAAAATAACTGAAAACTACTGTTATTAACAGATTTAAGCAGGGTTGTCTGCTCTAATCTACTTTTATATATACGCCCGGAGCGTTGGTCTCTAACAACTAAACAGTCATTAATTATTCCTTACGACAGGCTGTTTGTATATAAAACAGAGATGTGTTGTCTCGTCTTTTTGTTTGAAAATAACTGAAAACTACTTTTATTAATAGATTCAAACAGGGTTGTCTGCTCTAATCTTCTTTTATCTATAGGCCCGGCGAGTTGGTCTCTAACAATTTAAACAATCATTAATTTTTCCTTACGACAGACTCTTTGTATATAAAGCAGAGATGTGATCTCTTATCTTTTTGTTTGATAATGACCGAAAACTACTTTTATTAACAGATTCAAGCAGGGTTGCCTGCTCTAATCTTCTTTTATCTATAGGCCCGGAGCGTTGGTCTCTAACAACTTAAACAGTCATTAATTTATCCTTACAACAGACTGTTTGTGTATAAAGCAGAGATGTGTTGTCTTATTCTTGTTTAAAATAAACTGAAAACTACTTTTAGTAACAGATTTAAGCAGGATTGTCTGCTCTAATCTACTTTGATCTGGGTCTCCATCTACTAAATATCCATCAGCTATTCTTTGAGACGGACAATATGTATATAAATCAGGGTTGTTTTTTCTTTTCATCGTAATTCTAAATAACTGATTACATCTTTTTAGATTAAACTATTGCAGTTTAAAGCAGGGTTGTCTTCTCTAATCTTCTTTTATCTTTATGCCCGGAGCGTTGGTCTCTAACAACTTAAACAGTCATTGATTATTCCTTACAACAGACTGTTTATCAAACATAGATGTGTTGTTTTATCTTCTTGCTTGAAAATAACTGAAAACTACTTTTATTAATAGATTCATACAGGGTTGTCTGCTCTAATCTTCTTTTATCTGGGTCTCCAACTACTATAGATCCATCAGCTATTCTTTGAGACGGACAATATGTATATAAATCAGGGTTGTTTTTTCTTTTCATCTTAATTCTAAATAATTGAATACTCCTTTTAGATTAAACTACTGCAGATTTAAGCAGGGTTGTCTGCTTTAATTTACTTTTATCTATACGCCCGGAGCTTTATTCTCTAACAATTTAAACAATCATTAATTATTCCTTCCGACAGAATCTTTGTATATAAAGCAGAGATGTGTTCTCTTATCTTTTTGTTTGAAAATGACCGAAAACTACTTTTATTAACAGATTCAAGCAGGGTTGTCTGCTCTAATCTTCTTTTATCTATAGGCCCGGAGCGTTGGTCTCTAACAATTTAAACAATCATTAATTTTTCCTTACGACAGACTCTTTGTATATAAAGCAGAGATGTGATCTCTTATCTTTTAGTTTGATAATGACCGAAAACTACTTTTATTAACAGATTCAAGCAGGGTTGTCTGCTCTAATCTTCTTTTATCTATAGGCCCGGAGCGTTGGTCTCAAACAACTTAAACAGTCATTAATTTATCCTTACAACAGACTGTTTGTATATAAAGCAGAGATGTGTTGTCTTATTCTTGTTTAAAATAAACTGAAAACTACTTTTAGTAACAGATTTAAGCAGGATTGTCTGCTCTAATCTACTTTGATCTGGGTCTCCAACTACTAAAGATCCATCAGCTATTCTTTGAGACGGACAATATGTATATAAATCAGGGTTGTTTTTTCTTTTCATCTTAATTCTAAATAACTGAATACTCCTTTTAGATTAAACTACTGCAGATTTAAGCAGGGATGTCTGCTCTAATTTACTTTTATCTATACGCCCGGAGCTTTATTCTCTAACAATCTAAACAATCATTAACTATTCCTTCCGACAGAATCTTTGTATATAAAGCAGAGTTGTGTTCTCTTATCTTTTTGTTTGAAAATGACCGAAAACTACTTTTATTAACAGATTTAAGCAGGGTTGTCTGCTCTAACATTTTAAACAATCATTAAGTTTCCTTACGACAGACTCTTTGTATATAAAGCGGAGATGTGATCTCTTATCTTTTTGTTTGAAAATGACCGAAAACTACTTTTATTAACAGATTCAAGCAGGGTTGTCTGCTGTAATCTTCTTTTATCTATAGGCCCGGAGCGTTGGTCTCAAACAACTTAAACAGTCCTTAATTTATCCTTACAACAGACTGTTTGTATATAAAGCAGAGATGTGTTGTCTTATTCTTGTTTAAAATAAACTGAAAACTACTTTTAGTAACAGATTTAAGCAGGATTGTCTGCTCTAATCTACTTTGATCTGGGTCTCCATCTACTAAATATCCATCAGCTATTCTTTGAGACGGACAATATGTATATAAATCAGGGTTGTTTTTTCTTTTCATCGTAATTCTAAATAACTGATTACTTCTTTTTAGATTAAACTATTGCAGTTTAAAGCAGGGTTGTCTTCTCTAATCTTCTTTTATCTTTATGCCCGGAGCGTTGGTCTCTAACAACTTAAACAGTCATTGATTATTCCTTACAACAGACTGTTTGTTTATCAAACAGAGATGTGTTGTTTTATCTTCTTGCTTGAAAATAACTGAAAACTACTGTTATTAACAGATTTAAGCAGGGTTGTCTGCTCTAATCTACTTTTATATATACGCCCGGAGCGTTGGTCTCTAACAACTAAACAGTCATTAATTATTCCTTACGACAGGCTGTATATAAAACAGAGATGTGTTGTCTCATCTTTTTGTTTGAAAATAACTGAAAACTACTTTTATTAATAGATTCAAACAGGGTTGTCTGCTCTAATCTTCTTTTATCTATAGGCCCGGCGAGTTGGTCTCTAACAATTTAAACAATCATTAATTTTTCCTTACGACAGACTCTTTGTATATAAAGCAGAGATGTGATCTCTTATCTTTTTGTTTGATAATGACCGAAAACTACTTTTATTAACAGATTCAAGCAGGGTTGCCTGCTCTAATCTTCTTTTATCTATAGGCCCGGAGCGTTGGTCTCTAACAACTTAAACAGTCATTAATTTATCCTTACAACAGACTGTTTGTATATAAAGCAGAGATGTGTTGTCTTATTCTTGTTTAAAATAAACTGAAAACTACTTTTAGTAACAGATTTAAGCAGGATTGTCTGCTCTAATCTACTTTGATCTGGGTCTCCATCTACTAAATATCCATCAGCTATTCTTTGAGACGGACAATATGTATATAAATCAGGGTTGTTTTTTCTTTTCATCGTAATTCTAAATAACTGATTACATCTTTTTAGATTAAACTATTGCAGTTTAAAGCAGGGTTGTCTTCTCTAATCTTCTTTTATCTTTATGCCCGGAGCGTTGGTCTCTAACAACTTAAACAGTCATTGATTATTCCTTACAACAGACTGTTTATCAAACATAGATGTGTTGTTTTATCTTCTTGCTTGAAAATAACTGAAAACTACTTTTATTAATAGATTCATACAGGGTTGTCTGCTCTAATCTTCTTTTATCTATAGGCCCGGCGAGTTGGTCTCTAACAATTTAAACAATCATTAATTTTTCCTTACGACAGACTCTTTGTATATAAAGCAGAGATGTGTTGTCTTATTCTTGTTTAAAATAAACTGAAAACTACTTTTAGTAACAGATTTAAGCAGGATTGTCTGCTCTAATCTACTTTGATCTGGGTCTCCAACTACTAAATATCCATCAGCTATTCTTTGAGACGGACAATGTATATATAAATCAGGGTTGTTTTTTCTTTTCATCGTAATTCTAAATAACTGATTACTCCTTTTAGATTAAACTACTGCAGATTTAAGCAGGGTTGTATGCTTTAATTTACTTTTATCTATACGCCCGGAGCTTTATTCTCTAACACTCTAAACAATCATTAATTTTTCCTTACGACAGACTCTTTGTATATAAAGCAGAGATGTGTTCTCTTCTCTTTTTGTTTGAAAATGACCGAAAACTACTTTTATTAACAGATTCAAGCAGGGTTGTCTGCTCTAATCTTCTTTTATCTATAGGCCCGGAGCGTTGGTCTCAAACAACTGAAACAGTCATTAATTTATCCTTACAACAGACTGTTTGTATATAAAGCAGAGATGTGTTGTCTTATTCTTGTTTAAAATAAACTGAAAACTACTTTTAGTAACAGATTTAAGCAGGATTGTCTGCTCTAATCTACTTTGATCTGGGTCTCCGACTACTAAATATCCATCAGCTATTCTTTGAGACGGACAATGTGTATATAAATCAGGGTTGTTTTTTCTTTTCATCGTAATTCTAAATAACTGATTACTCCTTTTAGATTAGACTATTGCAGATTAAAGCAGGGTTGTCTTCTCTAATCTTCTTTTATCTTTATGCCCGGAGCGTTGGTCTCTAACAACTTAAACAGTCATTGATTATTCCTTACAACAGACTGTTTGTTTATCAAACATAGATGTGTTGTTTTATCTTCTTGATTGAAAATAACTGAAAATTACTTTTATTAACAGATTTAAGCAGGGTTGTCTTCTCTAATCTACTTTTATATATACGCCCGGAGCGTTGGTCTCTAACAACTAAACAGTCATTAATTATTCCTTACGACAGGCTGTTTGTATATAAAACAGAGATGTGTTGTCTCATCTTTTTGTTTTTAAATAACTGAAAGCTACTTTTATTAATAGATTCAAACAGGGTTGTCTGCTCTAATCTTCTTTTATCTATAGGCCCGGCGAGTTGGTCTCTAACAATTTAAACAATCATTAATTTTTCCTTACGACAGACTCTTTGTATATAAAGCAGAGATGTGATCTCTTATCTTTTTGTTTGATAATGACCGAAAACTACTTTTATTAACAGATTCAAGCAGGGTTGCCTGCTCTAATCTTCTTTTATCTATAGGCCCGGAGCGTTGGTCTCTAACAACTTAAACAGTCATTAATTTATCCTTACAACAGACTGTTTGTATATAAAGCAGAGATGTTTTGCATTATTCTTGTTTAAAATAAACTGAAAACTACTTTTAGTAACAGATTTAAGCAGGAATGTCTGCTCTAATCTACTTTGATCTGGGTCTCCAACTACTAAAGATCCATCAGCTATTCATTAAGACGGACAATATGTATATAAATCAGGGTTGTTTTTTCTTTTCATCTTAATTCTAAATAACTGAATACTCCTTTTAGATTAAACTACTGCAGATTTAAGCAGGGTTGTCTGCTCTAATTTACTTTTATATATACGCCCGGAGCATTGGTCTCTAACAACTAAACAGTCATTAATTATTCCTTACGACAGACTCTTTGTATATAGAGCAGAGATGTGTTTTCTTATCTTTTTGTTTGAAAATGACCGAAAACTACTTTTATTAACAGATTCAAGCATGGTTGCCTGCTCTAATCTTCTTTTATCTATAGGCCCGGAGCGTTGGTCTCTAACAACTTAAACAGTCATTAATTTATCCTTACAACAGACTGTTTGTATATAAAGCAGAGATGTGTTGTCTTATTCTTGTTTAAAATAAATTGAAAACTACTTTTAGTAACAGATTTAAGCAGGATTGTCTGCTCTAATCTACTTTGATCTGGGTCTCCAACTACTAAAGATCCATCAGCTATTCATTAAGACGGACAATATGTATATAAATCAGGGTTGTTTTTTCTTTTCATCTTAATTCTAAATAATTGAATACTCCTTTTAGATTAAACTACTGCAGATTTAAGCAGGATTGTCTGCTCTAATTTACTTTTATCTATACGCCCGGAGCTTTATTCTCTAACAATCTAAACAATCATTAATTATTCCTTCCGACAGAATCTTTGTATATAAAGCAGAGATGTGTTCTCTTATCTTTTTGTTTGAAAATGACCGAAAACTACTTTTATTAACAGATTCAAGCAGGGTTGTCTGCTCTAATCTTCTTTTATCTATAGGCCCGGAGCGTTGGTCTCTAACAATTTAAACAATCATTAATTTTTCCTTACGACAGACTCTTTGTATATAAAGCAGAGATGTATTGTCTCATCTTTTTGTTTGAAAATAACTGAAAACTACTTTTATTAACAGATTCAAACAGGGTTGTCTGCTCTAATCTTCTTTTATCTATAGGCCCGGAGCGTTGGTCTCTAACAATTTAAACAATCATTAATTTTTCCTTACGACAGACTCTTTGTATGTAAAGCAGAGATGTGTTGTCTTATTCTTGTTTAAAATAAACTGAAAACTACTTTTAGTAACAGATTCAAGCAGGGTTGTCTGCTCTAATCTTCTTTTATCTATAGGCCCGGAGCGTTGGTCTCAAACAACTTAAACAGTCATTAATTTATCCTTACAACAGACTGTTTGTATATAAAGCAGAGATGTGTTGTCTTATTCTTGTTTAAAATAAACTGAAAACTACTTTTAGTAACAGATTTCAGCAGGATTGTCTGCTCTAATCTACTTTGATCTGGGTCTCCAACTACTAAAGATCCATCAGCTATTCTTTGAGACGAACAATATGTATATAAATCAGGGTTGTTTTTTCTTTTCATGTTAATTCTAAATAACTGATTACTCCTATTAGATTAAACTATTGCAGGCAGATTAAAGCAGGGTTGTCTTCTCTAATCTTCTTTTATCTTTATGCCCGGAGCGTTGGTCTCTAACAACTTAAACAGTCATTGATTATTCCTTACAACAGACTGTTTGTATATAAAGCAGAGTTGTGTTCTCTTATCTTTTTGTTTGAAAATGACCGAAAACTACTTTTATTAACAGATTCAAGCAGGGTTGTCTGCTCTAATCTACTTTTATATATACGCCCGGAGCGTTGGTCTCTAACAACTAAACAGTCATTAATTATTCCTTACGACAGGCTGTTGTATATAAAACAGAGATGTGTTGTCTCATCTTTTTGTTTGAAAATAACTGAAAACTACTTTTATTAATAGATTCAAACAGGGTTGTCTGCTCTAATCTACTTTTATATATACGCCCGGAGCGTTGGTCTCTAACAACTAAACAGTCATTAATTATTCCATACGACAGGCTGTTTGTATATAAAACAGAGATGTGTTGTCTCATCTTTTTGTTTGAAAATAACTGAAAACTACTTTTCTTAACAGATTCAAGCAAGGTTGTCTGCTCTAATCTTCTTTTATCTATAGGCCCGGAGCGTTGGTCTCAAATAATTTAAACAATCATTAATTATTCCTTACGATAGGCTGTTTGTATATAAAGCAGAGATATGTTGTCTTATTCTTGTTTAAAATAAACTGAAAACTACTTTTAGTAACAGATTTAAGCAGGATTGTCTGCTCTAATCTACTTTGATCTGGGTCTCCAACTACTAAAGATCCATCAGCTATTCTTTGAGACGGACAATATGTATATAAATCAGCGTTGTTTTTTCTTTTCATCTTAATTCTAAATAACTGAATACTACTTTTAGATTAAACTACTGCAGATTTAAGCAGGGTTGTCTGCTCTAATTTACTTTTATCTATACGCCCGGAGCTTTATTCTCTAACAATCTAAACAATCATTAATTATTCCTTCCGACAGAATCTTTGTATATAAAGCAGAGATGTGTTCTCTTATCTTTTTGTTTGAAAATGACCGAAAACTACTTTTATTAACAGATTCAAGCAGGGTTGTCTGGTCTAATCTTCTTTTATCTATAGGCCCGGAGCGTTGGTCTCAAACAACTTAAACAGTCATTAATTTATCCTTACAACAGACTGTTTGTATATAAAGCAGAGATGTGTTGTCTTATTCTTGTTTAAAATAAACTGAAAACTACTTTTAGTAACAGATTTAAGCAGGATTGTCTGCTCTAATCTACTTTGATCTGGGTCTCCAACTACTAAAGATCCATCAGCTATTCTTTGAGACGGACAATATGTATATAAATCAGGGTTGTTTTTTCTTTTCATCATAATTCTAAATAACTGAATACTCCTTTTAGATTAAACTACTGCAGATTTAAGCAGGGTTGTCTGCTCTAATTTACTTTTATCTATACGCCCGGAGCGTTGGTCTCTAACAACTAAACAGTCATTAATTATTCCTTACGACAGACTCTTTGTATATAGAGCAGAGATGTGTTCTCTTATCTTTTTGTTTGAAAATGACCGAAAACTACTTTTATTAACAGATTCAAGCAGGGTTGTCTGCTCTAATCTTCTTTTATCTATAGGCCCGGAGCGTTGGTCTCTAACAATTTAAACAATCATTAATTTTTCATTACGACAGACTCTTTGTATATAAAGCAGAGATGTGTTGTCTTATTCTTGTTTAAAATAAACTGAAAACTACTTTTAGTAACAGATTTAAGCAGGATTGTCTGCTTTAATCTACTTTGATCTGTGTCTCCAATTTCTAAAGATCCATCAGCTATTCTTTGAGACGGACAATATGTATATAAATCAGGGTTGTTTTTTCTTTTCATCTTAATTCTAAATAACTGAATACTCCTTTTAGATTAAACTACTGCAGATTTAAGCAGGGTTGTCTGCTCTAATCTTCTTTTATCTATAGGCCCGGAGCGTTGGTCTCTAACAATTTAAACAATCATTAATTTTTCATTACGACAGACTCTTTGTATATAAAGCAGAGATGTGTTGTCTTATTCTTGTTTAAAATAAACTGAAAACTACTTTTAGTAACAGATTTAAGCAGGATTGTCTGCTTTTATCTACTTTGATCTGTGTCTCCAATTTCTAAAGATCCATCAGCTATTCTTTGAAACGGACAATATGTATATAAATCAGGGTTGTTTTTTCTTTTCATCTTAATTCTAAATAACTGAATACTCCTTTTAGATTAAACTACTGCAGATTTAAGCAGGGTTGTCTGCTCTAATTTACTTTTATCTATACGCCCGGAGCTTTATTCTCTAACAATCTAAACAATCATTAATTATTCCTTCCGACAGAATCTTTGTATATAAAGCAGAGATGTGTTCTCTTATCTTTTTGTTTGAAAATGACCGAAAACCACTTTTATTAACAGATTCAAGCAGGGTTGTCTGCTCTAATCTTCTTTTATCTATAGGCCCGGAGCGTTGGTCTATAACAATTTAAACAATCATTAATTTTTCCTTACGACAGACTCTTTGTATATAAAGCAGAGATGTGTTCTCTTATCTTTTTGTTTGAAAATGACCGAAAACTACTTTTATTAACAGATTCAAGCAGGGTTGTCTGCTCTAATCTTCTTTTATCTATAGGCCCGGAGAGTTGGTCTCTAAGAATTTAAACAATCATTAATTTTTCCTTACGACAGACTCTTTGTATATAGAGCAGATTTGTGTTCTCTTATCTTTTTGTTTGAAAATGACCGAAAACCACTTTTATTAATAGATTCAAACAGGGTTGTCTGCTCTAATCTTCTTTTATCTATAGGCCCGGCGAGTTGGTCTCTAACAATTTAAACAATCATTAATTTTTCCTTACGACAGACTCTTTGTATATAAAGCAGAGATGTGATCTCTTATCTTTTTGTTTGATAATGACCGAAAACTACTTTTATTAACAGATTCAAGCAGGGTTGCCTGCTCTAATCTTCTTTTATCTATAGGCCCGGAGCGTTGGTCTCTAACAACTTAAACAGTCATTAATTTATCCTTACAACAGACTGTTTGTATATAAAGCAGAGATGTGTTGTCTTATTCTTGTTTAAAATAAACTGAAAACTACTTTTAGTAACAGATTTAAGCAGGATTGTCTGCTCTAATCTACATTGATCTGGGTCTCCAACTACTAAAGATCCATCAGCTATTCTTTGAGATGGACAATATGTATATAAATCAGGGTTGTTTTTTCTTTTCATCTTAATTCTAAATAACTGAATACTCCTTTTAGATTAAACTACTGCAGATTTAAGCAGGGTTGTCTGCTCTAATTTAGTTTTATCTATACGGCCGGAGCTTTATTCTCTAACAATCTAAACAATCATTAATTATTCCTTCCGACAGAATCTTTGTATTTAAAGCAGAGATGTGTTCTCTTATCTTTTTGTTTGAAAATGACCGAAAACTACTTTTATTAACAGATTCAAGCAGGGTTGTCTGCTCTAATCTTCTTTTATCTATAGGCCCGGAGAGTTGGTCTCTAAGAATTTAAACAATCATTAATTTTTCCTTACGACAGACTCTTTGTATATAGAGCAGATTTGTGTTCTCTTATCTTTTTGTTTGAAAATGACCGAAAACCACTTTTATTAATAGATTCAAACAGGGTTGTCTGCTCTAATCTTCTTTTATCTATAGGCCCGGAGAGTTGGTCTCTAACAATTGAAACAATCATTAATTTTTCTTTACGACAGACTCTTTGTATATAAAGCAGAGATGTGTTCTCTTATCTTTTTGTTTGAAAATGACCGAAAACTACTTTTATTAACAGATTCAAGCAGGGTTGTCTGCTCTAATCTTTTATCTATAGGCCCGGAGCGTTGGTCTCAAACAACTTAAACAGTCATTAATTTATCCTTACAACAGACTGTTTGTATATAAAGCAGAGATGTGTTGTCTTATTCTTGTTTAAAATAAACTGAAAACTACTTTTAGTAACAGATTTAAGCAGGATTGTCTGCTCTAATCTACTTTGATCTGGGTCTCCAACTACTAAAGATCCATCAGCTATTCTTTGAGACGGACAATATGTATATAAATCAGGGTTGTTTTTTCTTTTCATCTTAATTCTAAATAACTGAATACTCCTTTTAGATTAAACTACTGCAGATTTATGCAGGGTTGTCTGCTCTAATTTACTTTTATCTATACGCCCGGAGCTTTATTCTCTAACAATCTAAACAATCATTAATTATTCCTTCCGACAGAATCTTTGTATATAAAGCAGAGATGTGTTCTCTTATCTTTTTGTTTGAAAATGACCGAAAACTACAACAGATTCAAGCAGGGTTGTCTGCTCTAATCTTCTTTTATCTATAGGCCCGGAGCGTTGGTCTCTAACAATTTAAACAATTATTAATTTTTCATTACGACAGACTCTTTGTATATAAAGCAGAGATGTGTTGTCTTATTCTTGTTTAAAATAAACTGAAAACTACTTTTAGTAACAGATTTAAGCAGGATTGTCTGCTTTAATCTACTTTGATCTGTGTCTCCAATTTCTAAAGATCCATCAGCTATTCTTTGAGACGGACAATATGTATATAAATCAGGGTTGTTTTTTCTTTTCATCTTAATTCTAAATAACTGAATACTCCTTTTAGATTAAACTACTGCAGATTTAAGCAGGGTTGTCTGCTCTAATTTACTTTTATCTATACGCCCGGAGCTTTATTCTCTAACAATCTAAACAATCATTAATTATTCCTTCCGACAGAATCTTTGTATATAAAGCAGAGATGTGTTCTCTTATCTTTTTGTTTGAAAATGACCGAAAACCACTTTTATTAACAGATTCAAGCAGGGTTGTCTGCTCTAATCTTCTTTTATCTATAGGCCCGGAGGGTTGGTCTATAACAATTTAAACAATCATTAATTTTTCCTTACGACAGACTCTTTGTATATAAAGCAGAGATGTGTTCTCTTATCTTTTTGTTTGAAAATGACCGAAAACTACTTTTATTAACAGATTCAAGCAGGGTTGTCTGCTCTAATCTTCTTTTATCTATAGGCCCGGAGAGTTGGTCTCTAAGAATTTAAACAATCATTAATTTTTCCTTACGACAGACTCTTTGTATATAGAGCAGATTTGTGTTCTCTTATCTTTTTGTTTGAAAATGACCGAAAACCACTTTTATTAATAGATTCAAACAGGGTTGTCTGCTCTAATCTTCTTTTATCTATAGGCCCGGCGAGTTGGTCTCTAACAATTTAAACAATCATTAATTTTTCCTTACGACAGACTCTTTGTATATAAAGCAGAGATGTGATCTCTTATCTTTTTGTTTGATAATGACCGAAAACTACTTTTATTAACAGATTCAAGCAGGGTTGCCTGCTCTAATCTTCTTTTATCTATAGGCCCGGAGCGTTGGTCTCTAACAACTTAAACAGTCATTAATTTATCCTTACAACAGACTGTTTGTATATAAAGCAGAGATGTGTTGTCTTATTCTTGTTTAAAATAAACTGAAAACTACTTTTAGTAACAGATTTAAGAAGGATTGTCTGCTCTAATCTACATTGATCTGGGTCTCCAACTACTAAAGATCCATCAGCTATTCTTTGAGATGGACAATATGTATATAAATCAGGGTTGTTTTTTCTTTTCATCTTAATTCTAAATAACTGAATACTCCTTTTAGATTAAACTACTGCAGATTTAAGCAGGGTTGTCTGCTCTAATTTACTTTTATCTATACGGCCGGAGCTTTATTCTCTAACAATCTAAACAATCATTAATTATTCCTTCCGACAGAATCTTTGTATATAAAGCAGAGATGTGTTCTCTTATCTTTTTGTTTGAAAATGACCGAAAACTACTTTTATTAACAGATTCAAGCAGGGTTGTCTGCTCTAATCTTCTTTTATCTATAGGCCCGGAGAGTTGGTCTCTAACAATTGAAACAATCATTAATTTTTCTTTACGACAGACTCTTTGTATATAAAGCAGAGATGTGTTCTCTTATCTTTTTGTTTGAAAATGACCGAAAACTACTTTTATTAACAGATTCAAGCAGGGTTGTCTGCTCTAATCTTTTATCTATAGGCCCGGAGCGTTGGTCTCAAACAACTTAAACAGTCATTAATTTATCCTTACAACAGACTGTTTGTATATAAAGCAGAGATGTGTTGTCTTATTCTTGTTTAAAATAAACTGAAAACTACTTTTAGTAACAGATTTAAGCAGGATTGTCTGCTCTAATCTACTTTGATCTGGGTCTCCAACTACTAAAGATCCATCAGCTATTCTTTGAGACGGACAATATGTATATAAATCAGGGTTGTTTTTTCTTTTCATCTTAATTCTAAATAACTGAATACTCCTTTTAGATTAAACTACTGCAGATTTATGCAGGGTTGTCTGCTCTAATTTACTTTTATCTATACGCCCGGAGCTTTATTCTCTAACAATCTAAACAATCATTAATTATTCCTTCCGACAGAATCTTTGTATATAAAGCAGAGATGTGTTATCTTATCTTTTTGTTTGAAAATGACCGAAAACTACAACAGATTCAAGCAGGGTTGTCTGCTCTAAGCTTCTTTTATCTATAGGCCCGGAGAGTTGGTCTCTAACAATTGAAACAATCATTAATTTTTCTTTACGACAGACTCTTTGTATATAAAGCAGAGATGTGTTCTCTTATCTTTTTGTTTGAAAATGACCGAAAACTACTTTTATTAACAGATTCAAGCAGGGTTGTCTGCTCTAATCTTTTATCTATAGGCCCGGAGCGTTGGTCTCAAACAACTTAAACAGTCATTAATTTATCCTTACAACAGACTGTTTGTATATAAAGCAGAGATGTGTTGTCTTATTCTTGTTTAAAATAAACTGAAAACTACTTTTAGTAACAGATTTAAGCAGGATTGTCTGCTCTAATCTACTTTGATCTGGGTCTCCAACTACTAAAGATCCATCAGCTATTCTTTGAGACGGACAATATGTATATAAATCAGGGTTGTTTTTTCTTTTCATCTTAATTCTAAATAACTGAATACTCCTTTTAGATTAAACTACTGCAGATTTATGCAGGGTTGTCTGCTCTAATTTACTTTTATCTATACGCCCGGAGCTTTATTCTCTAACAATCTAAACAATCATTAATTATTCCTTCCGACAGAATCTTTGTATATAAAGCAGAGATGTGTTCTCTTATCTTTTTGTTTGAAAATGACCGAAAACTACTTTTATTAACGGATTCAAGCAGGGTTGTCTGATCTAATCTTTTATCTATAGGCCCGGAGCGTTGGTCTCAAACAACTTAAACAGTCATTAATTTATCCTTACAACAGACTGTTTGTATATAAAGCAGAGATGTGTTGTCTTATTCTTGTTTAAAATAAACTGAAAACTACTTTTAGTAACAGATTTAAGCAGGATTGTCTGCTCTAATCTACTTTGATCTGGGTCTCCAACTACTAAAGATCCATCAGCTATTCTTTGAGACGGACAATATGTATATAAATCAGGGTTGTTTTTTCTTTTCATCTTAATTCTAAATAACTGAATACTCCTTTTAGATTAAACTACTGCAGATTTATGCAGGGTTGTCTGCTCTAATTTACTTTTATCTATACGCCCGGAGCTTTATTCTCTAACAATCTAAACAATCATTAATTATTCCTTCCGACAGAATCTTTGTATATAAAACAGAGATGTGTTCTCTTATCTTTTTGTTTGAAAATGACCGAAAACTACAACAGATTCAAGCAGGGTTGTCTGCTCTAATCTTCTTTTATCTATAGGCCCGGAGAGTTGGTCTCTAACAATTGAAACAATCATTAATTTTTCTTTACGACAGACTCTTTGTATATAAAGCAGAGATGTGTTCTCTTATCTTTTTGTTTGAAAATGACCGAAAACTACTTTTATTAACAGATTCAAGCAGGGTTGTCTGCTCTAATCTTTTATCTATAGGCCCGGAGCGTTGGTCTCAAACAACTTAAACAGTCATTAATTTATCCTTACAACAGACTGTTTGTATATAAAGCAGAGATGTGTTGTCTTATTCTTGTTTAAAATAAACTGAAAACTACTTTTAGTAACAGATTTAAGCAGGATTGTCTGCTCTAATCTACTTTGATCTGGGTCTCCAACTACTAAAGATCCATCAGCTATTCTTTGAGACGGATAATATGTATATAAATCAGGGTTGTTTTTTCTTTTCATCTTAATTCTAAATAACTGAATACTCCTTTTAGATTAAACTACTGCAGATTTATGTAGGGTTGTCTGCTCTAATTTACTTTTATCTATACGCCCGGAGCTTTATTCTCTAACAATCTAAACAATCATTAATTATTCCTTCCGACAGAATCTTTGTATATAAAGCAGAGATGTGTTCTCTTATCTTTTTGTTTGAAAATGACCGAAAACTACTTTTATTAACAGATTCAAGCAGGGTTGTCTGCTCTAATCTTCTTTTATCTATAGGCCCGGAGCGTTGGTCTCTAACAATTTAAACAATCATTAATTTTTCTTTACGACAGACTCTTTGTATATAAAGCAGAGATGTGTTCTCTTATCTTTTTGTTTGATAATGACCGAAAACTACTTTTATTAACAGATTCAAGCAGGGTTGCCTGCTCTAATCTTCTTTTATCTATAGGCCCGGAGCGTTGGTCTCTAACAACTTAAACAGTCATTAATTTATCCTTACAACAGACTGTTTGTATATAAAGCAGAGATGTGTTGTCTTATTCTTGTTTAAAATAAACTGAAAACTACTTTTAGTAACAGATTTAAGCAGGATTGTCTGCTCTAATCTACTTTGATCTGGGTCTCCAACTACTAAAGATCCATCAGCTATTCTTTGAGACGGACAATATGTATATAAATCAGGGTTGTTTTTTCTTTTCATCTTAATTCTAAATAACTGAATACTCCTTTTAGATTAAACTACTGCAGATTTATGCAGGGTTGTCTGCTCTAATTTACTTTTATCTATACGGCCGGAGCTTTATTCTCTAACAATCTAAACAATCATTAATTATTCCTTCCGACAGAATCTTTGTATATAAAGCAGAGATGTGTTCTCTTATCTTTTTGTTTGAAAATGACCGAAAACTACAACAGATTCAAGCAGGGTTGTCTGCTCTAATCTTCTTTTATCTATAGGCCCGGAGAGTTGGTCTCTAACAATTGAAACAATCATTAATTTTTCTTTACGACAGACTCTTTGTATATAAAGCAGAGATGTGTTCTCTTATCTTTTTGTTTGAAAATGACCGAAAACTACTTTTATTAACAGATTCAAGCAGGGTTGTCTGCTCTAATCTTTTATCTATAGGCCCGGAGCGTTGGTCTCAAACAACTTAAACAGTCATTAATTTATCCTTACAACAGACTGTTTGTATATAAAGCAGAGATGTGTTGTCTTATTCTTGTTTAAAATAAACTGAAAACTACTTTTAGTAACAGATTTAAGCAGGATTGTCTGCTCTAATCTACTTTGATCTGGGTCTCCAACTACTAAAGATCCATCAGCTATTCTTTGAGACGGACAATATGTATATAAATCAGGGTTGTTTTTTCTTTTCATCTTAATTCTAAATAACTGAATACTCCTTTTAGATTAAACTACTGCAGATTTAAGCAGGGTTGTCTGCTCTAATTTACTTTTATCTATACGGCCGGAGCTTTATTCTCTAACAATCTAAACAATCATTAATTATTCCTTCCGACAGAATCTTTGTATATAAAGCAGAGATGTGTTCTCTTATCTTTTTGTTTGAAAATGACCGAAAACTACTTTTATTAACAGATTCAAGCAGGGTTGTCTGCTCTAATCTTCTTTTATCTATAGGCCCGGAGCGTTGGTCTCTAACAATTTAAACAATCATTAATTTTTCTTTACGACAGACTCTTTGTATATAAAGCAGAGATGTGTTCTCTTATCTTTTCGTTTGATAATGACCGAAAACTACTTTTATTAACAGATTCAAGCAGGGTTGCCTGCTCTAATCTTCTTTTATCTATAGGCCCGGAGCGTTGGTCTCTAACAACTTAAACAGTCATTAATTTATCCTTACAACAGACTGTTTGTATATAAAGCAGAGATGTGTTGTCTTATTCTTGTTTAAAATAAACTGAAAACTACTTTTAGTAACAGATTTAAGCAGGATTGTCTGCTCTAATCTACTTTGATCTGGGTCTCCAACTACTAAAGATCCATCAGCTATTCTTTGAGACGGACAATATGTATATAAATCAGGGTTGTTTTTTCTTTTCATCTTAATTCTAAATAACTGAATACTCCTTTTAGATTAAACTACTGCAGATTTAAGCAGGGTTGTCTGCTCTAATTTACTTTTATCTATACGGCCGGAGCTTTATTCTCTAACAATCTAAACAATCATTAATTATTCCTTCCGAAAGAATCTTTGTATATAAAGCAGCGATGTGTTCTCTTATCTTTTTGTTTGAAAATGACCGAAAACTACAACAGATTCAAGCAGGGTTGTCTGCTCTAATCTTCTTTTATCTATAGGCCCGGAGAGTTGGTCTCTAACAATTGAAACAATCATTAATTTTTCTTTACGACAGACTCTTTGTATATAAAGCAGAGATGTGTTCTCTTATCTTTTTGTTTGAAAATGACCGAAAACTACTTTTATTAACAGATTCAAGCAGGGTTGTCTGCTCTAATCTTTTATCTATAGGCCCGGAGCGTTGGTCTCAAACAACTTAAACAGTCATTAATTTATCCTTACAACAGACTGTTTGTATATAAAGCAGAGATGTGTTGTCTTATTCTTGTTTAAAATAAACTGAAAACTACTTTTAGTAACAGATTTAAGCAGGATTGTCTGCTCTAATCTAATTTGATCTGGGTCTCCAACTACTAAAGATCCATCAGCTATTCTTTGAGACGGACAATATGTATATAAATCAGGGTTGTTTTTTCTTTTCATCTTAATTCTAAATAACTGAATACTCCTTTTAGATTAAACTACTGCAGATTTAAGCAGGGTTGTCTGCTCTAATTTACTTTTATCTATACGGCCGGAGCTTTATTCTCTAACAATCTAAACAATCATTAATTATTCCTTCCGACAGAATCTTTGTATATAAAGCAGAGATGTGTTCTCTTATCTTTTTGTTTGAAAATGACCGAAAACTACAACAGATTCAAGCAGGGTTGTCTGCTCTAATCTTCATTTATCTATAGGCCCGGAGAGTTGGTCTCTAACAATTGAAACAATCATTAATTTTTCTTTACGACAGACTCTTTGTATATAAAGCAGAGATGTGTTCTCTTATCTTTTTGTTTGAAAATGACCGAAAACTACTTTTATTAACAGATTCAAGCAGGGTTGTCTGCTCTAATCTTTTATCTATAGGCCCGGAGCGTTGGTCTCAAACAACTTAAACAGTCATTAATTTATCCTTACAACAGACTGTTTGTATATAAAGCAGAGATGTGTTGTCTTATTCTTGTTTAAAATAAACTGAAAACTACTTTTAGTAACAGATTTAAGCAGGATTGTCTGCTCTAATCTACTTTGATCTGGGTCTCCAACTACTAAAGATCCATCAGCTATTCTTTGAGACGGACAATATGTATATAAATCAGGGTTGTTTTTTCTTTTCATCTTAATTCTAAATAACTGAATACTCCTTTTAGATTAAACTACTGCAGATTTATGCAGGGTTGTCTGCTCTAATTTACTTTTATCTATACGCCCGGAGCTTTATTCTCTAACAATCTAAACAATCATTAATTATTCCTTCCGACAGAATCTTTGTATATAAAGCAGAGATGTGTTCTCTTATCTTTTTGTTTGAAAATGACCGAAAACTACTTTTATTAACAGATTCAAGCAGGGTTGTCTGCTCTAATCTTCTTTTATCTATAGGCCCGGAGCGTTGGTCTCTAACAATTTAAACAATCATTAATTTTTCTTTACGACAGACTCTTTGTATATAAAGCAGAGATGTGTTCTCTTATCTTTTCGTTTGATAATGACCGAAAACTACTTTTATTAACAGATTCAAGCAGGGTTGCCTGCTCTAATCTTCTTTTATCTATAGGCCCGGAGCGTTGGTCTCTAACAACTTAAACAGTCATTAATTTATCCTTACAACAGACTGTTTGTATATAAAGCAGAGATGTGTTGTCTTATTCTTGTTTAAAATAAACTGAAAACTACTTTTAGTAACAGATTTAAGCAGGATTGTCTGCTCTAATCTACTTTGATCTGGGTCTCCAACTACTAAAGATCCATCAGCTATTCTTTGAGACGGACAATATGTATATAAATCAGGGTTGTTTTTTCTTTTCATCTTAATTCTAAATAACTGAATACTCCTTTTAGATTAAACTACTGCAGATTTAAGCAGGGTTGTCTGCTCTAATTTACTTTTATCTATACGGCCGGAGCTTTATTCTCTAACAATCTAAACAATCATTAATTATTCCTTCCGAAAGAATCTTTGTATATAAAGCAGCGATGTGTTCTCTTATCTTTTTGTTTGAAAATGACCGAAAACTACAACAGATTCAAGCAGGGTTGTCTGCTCTAATCTTCTTTTATCTATAGGCCCGGAGAGTTGGTCTCTAACAATTGAAACAATCATTAATTTTTCTTTACGACAGACTCTTTGTATATAAAGCAGAGATGTGTTCTCTTATCTTTTTGTTTGAAAATGACCGAAAACTACTTTTATTAACAGATTCAAGCAGGGTTGTCTGCTCTAATCTTTTATCTATAGGCCCGGAGCGTTGGTCTCAAACAACTTAAACAGTCATTAATTTATCCTTACAACAGACTGTTTGTATATAAAGTAGAGATGTGTTGTCTTATTCTTGTTTAAAATAAACTGAAAACTACTTTTAGTAACAGATTTAAGCAGGATTGTCTGCTCTAATCTACTTTGATCTGGGTCTCCAACTACTAAAGATCCATCAGCTATTCTTTGAGACGGACAATATGTATATAAATCAGGGTTGTTTTTTCTTTTCATCTTAATTCTAAATAACTGAATACTCCTTTTAGATTAAACTACTGCAGATTTATGCAGGGTTGTCTGCTCTAATTTACTTTTATCTATACGCCCGGAGCTTTATTCTCTAACAATCTAAACAATCATTAATTATTCCTTCCGACAGAATCTTTGTATATAAAGCAGAGATGTGTTCTCTTATCTTTTTGTTTGAAAATGACCGAAAACTACTTTTATTAACAGATTCAAGCAGGGTTGTCTGCTCTAATCTTCTTTTATCTATAGGCCCGGAGCGTTGGTCTCAAACAACTTAAACAGTCATTAATTTATCCTTACAACAGACTGTTTGTATATAAAGCAGACATGTGTTGTCTTATTCTTGTTTAAAATAAACTGAAAACTACTTTTAGTAACAGATTTAAGCAGGATTGTCTGCTCTAATCTACTTTGATCTGGGTCTCCAACTACTAAAGGTCCATCAGCTATTCTTTGAGACGGACAATATGTATATAAATCAGGGTTGTTTTTTCTTTTCATCTTAATTCTAAATAACTGAATACTCCTTTTAGATTAAACTACTGCAGATTTAAGCAGGTTGTCTGCGGAGCGTTGGTCTCTAACAACTAAACAGTCATTAATTATTCCTTACGACAGACTCTTTGTATATAGAGCAGAGATGTGTTCTCTTATCTTTTTGTTTGAAAATGACCGAAAACTACTTTTATTAACAGATTCAAGCAGGGTTGCCTGCTCTAATCTTCTTTTATCTATAGGCCCGGAGCGTTGGTCTCTAACAACTTAAACAGTCATTAATTTATCCTTACAACAGACTGTTTGTATATAAAGCAGAGATGTGTTGTCTTATTCTTGTTTAAAATAAACTGAAAACTACTTTTAGTAACAGATTTAAGCAGGATTGTCTGCTCTAATCTACTTTGATCTGGGTTTCCAACTACTAAAGATCCATCAGCTATTCTTTGAGACGGACAATATGTATATAAATCAGGGTTGTTTTTTCTTTTCATCTTAATTCTAAATAACTGAATACTCCTTTTAGATTAAACTACTGCAGATTTAAGCAGGGTTGTCTGCTCTAATTTACTTTTATCTATACGGCCGGAGCTTTATTCTCTAACAATCTAAACAATCATTAATTATTCCTTCCGACAGAATCTTTGTATATAAAGCAGAGATGTGTTCTCTTATCTTTTTGTTTGAAAATGACCGAAAACTACAACAGATTCAAGCACGGTTGTCTGCTCTAATCTTCTTTTATCTATAGGCCCGGAGCGTTGGTCTCTAACAATTTAAACAATCATTAATTTTTCTTTACGACAGACTCTTTGTATATAAAGCAGAGATGTGTTCTCTTATCTTTTTGTTTGAAAATGACCGAAAACTACTTTTATTAACAGATTCAAGCAGGGTTGTCTGCTCTAATCTTCTTTTATCTATAGGCCCGGAGCGTTGGTATCAAACAACTTAAACAGTCATTAATTTATCCTTACAACAGACTGTTTGTATATAAAGCAGACATGTGTTGTCTTATTCTTGTTTAAAATAAACTGAAAACTACTTTTAGTAACAGATTTAAGCAGGATTGTCTGCTCTAATCTACTTTGATCTGGGTCTCCAACTACTAAAGATCCATCAGCTATTCTTTGAGACGGACAATATGTATATAAATCAGGGTTGTTTTTTCTTTTCATCTTAATTCTAAATAACTGAACACTCCTTTTAGATTAAACTACTGCAGATTTAAGCAGGTTGTCTGCGGAGCGTTGGTCTCTAACAACTAAACAGTCATTAATTATTCCTTACGACAGACTCTTTGTATATAGAGCAGAGATGTGTTCTCTTATCTTTTTGTTTGAAAATGACCGAAAACTACTTTTATTAACAGATTCAAGCAGGGTTGCCTGCTCTAATCTTCTTTTATCTATAGGCCCGGAGCGTTGGTCTCTAACAACTTAAACAGTCATTAATTTATCCTTACAACAGACTGTTTGTATATAAAGCAGAGATGTGTTGTCTTATTCTTGTTTAAAATAAACTGAAAACTACTTTTAGTAACAGATTTAAGCAGGATTGTCTGCTCTAATCTACTTTGATCTGGGTTTCCAACTACTAAAGATCCATCAGCTATTCTTTGAGACGGACAATATGTATATAAATCAGGGTTGTTTTTTCTTTTCATCTTAATTCTAAATAACTGAATACTCCTTTTAGATTAAACTACTGCAGATTTAAGTAGGGTTGTCTGCTCTAATTTACTTTTATCTATACGCCCGGAGCTTTATTCTCTAACACTCTAAACAATCATTAATTATTCCTTCCGACAGAATCTTTGTATATATAGCAGAGATGTGTTCTCTTATCTTTTTGTTTGAAAATGACCGAAAACTACTTTTATTAACAGATTCAAGCAGGGTTGTCTGCTCTAATCTTCTTTTATCTATAGGCCCGGAGCGCTGGTCTCTAACAATTTAAACAATCATAAATTTTTTATTACGACAGACTCTTTGTATATAAAGCAGAGATGTGTTGTCTTATTCTTGTTTAAAATAAACTGAAAACTACTTGTAGTAACAGATTTAAGCAGGATTGTCTGCTTTAATCTGCTTTGATCTGTGTCTCCAACTACTAAAGATCCATCAGCTATTCTTTGAGACGGACAATATGTATATAAATCAGGGTTGTTTTTTCTTTTCATCTTAATTCTAAATAACTGAATACTCCTTTTAGATTAAACTACTGCAGATTTAAGCAGGGTTGTCTGCTCTAATTTACTTTTATCTATACGCCCGGAGCTTTATTCTCTAACACTCTAAACAATCATTAATTATTCCTTCCGACAGAATCTTTGTATATAGAGCAGAGATGTGTTCTCTTATCTTTTTGTTTGAAAATGACCGAAAACTACTTTTATTAACAGATTTAAGCAGGGTTGTCTGCTCTAATTTACTTTTATCTATACGCCCGGAGCTTTATTCTCTAACAATCTAAACAATCATTAATTATTCCTTCCGACAGAATCTTTGTATATAAAGCAGAGATGTGTTCTCTTATCTTTTTGTTTGAAAATGACCGAAAACTACAACAGATTCAAGCAGGGTTGTCTGCTCAAATCTTCTTTTATCTATAGGCCCGGAGCGTTGGTCTCTAACAATTTAAACAATCATTAATTTTTCTTTACGACAGACTCTTTGTATATAAAGCAGAGATGTGTTCACTTATCTTTTTGTTTGAAAATGACCGAAAACTACTTTTATTAACAGATTCAAGCAGGGTTGCCTGCTCTAATCTTCTTTTATCTATAGGCCCGGAGCGTTGGTCTCTAACAACTTAAACAGTCATTAATTTATCCTTACAACAGACTGTTTGTATATAAAGCAGAGATGTGTTGTCTTATTCTTGTTTAAAATAAACTGAAAACTACTTTTAGTAACAGATTTAAGCAGGATTGTCTGCTCTAATCTACTTTGATCTGGGTCTCCAACTACTAAAGATCCATCAGCTATTCTTTGAGACGGACAATATGTATATAAATCAGGGTTGTTTTTTCTTTTCATCTTAATTCTAAATAACTGAATACTCCTTTTAGATTAAACTACTGCAGATTTAAGCAGGGTTGTCTGCTCTAATTTACTTTTATCTATACGCCCGGAGCTTTATTCTCTAACAATCTAAACAATCATTAATTATTCCTTCCGACAGAATCTTTGTATATAAAGCAGAGATGTGTTCTCTTATCTTTTTGTTTGAAAATGACCGAAAACTACAACAGATTCAAGCAGGGTTGTCTGCTCTAATCTTCTTTTATCTATAGGCCCGGAGCGTTGGTCTCTAACAATTTATACAATCATTAACTTTTCTTTACGACAGACTCTTTTTATATAAAGCAGAGATGTGTTCTCTTATCTTTTTGTTTGAAAATGACCGAAAACTACTTTTATTAACAGATTCAAGCAGGGTTGTCTGCTCTAATCTTCTTTTATCTATAGGCCCGGAGCGTTGGTCTCTAACAATTTAAACAATCATTAATTTTTCATTACGACAGACTCTTTGTATATAAAGCAGAGATGTGTTGTCTTATTCTTGTTTAAAGAAAACTGAAAACTACTTTTAGTAACAGATTTAAGCAGGATTGTCTGCTCTAATCTACTTTGATCTGGGTCTCCAACTACTAAAGATCCATCAGCTATTCTTTGAGACGGACAATATGTATATAAATCAGGGTTGTTTTTTCTTTTCATCTTAATTCTAAATAACTGAATACTCCTTTTAGATTAAACTACTGCAGATTTAAGCAGGTTGTCTGCGGAGCGTTGGTCTCTAACAACTAAACAGTCATTAATTATTCCTTACGACAGACTCTTTGTATATAGAGCAGAGATGTGTTCTCTTATCTTTTTGTTTGAAAATGACCGAAAACTACTTTTATTAACAGATTCAAGCAGGGTTGCCTGCTCTAATCTTCTTTTATCTATAGGCCCGGAGCGTTGGTCTCTAACAACTTAAACAGTCATTAATTTATCCTTACAACAGACTGTTTGTATATAAAGCAGAGATGTGTTGTCTTATTCTTGTTTAAAATAAACTGAAAACTACTTTTAGTAACAGATTTAAGCAGGATTGTCTGCTCTAATCTACTTTGATCTGGGTCTCCAACTACTAAAGATCCATCAGCTATTCTTTGAGACGGACAATATGTATATAAATCAGGGTTGTTTTTTCTTTTCATCTTAATTCTAAATAACTGAATACTCCTTTTAGATTAAACTACTGCAGATTTAAGCAGGTTGTCTGCGGAGCGTTGGTCTCTAACAACTAAACAGTCATTAATTATTCCTTACGACAGACTCTTTGTATATAGAGCAGAGATGTGTTCTCTTATCTTTTTGTTTGAAAATGACCGAAAACTACTTTTATTAACAGATTCAAGCAGGGTTGCCTGCTCTAATCTTCTTTTATCTATAGGCCCGGAGCGTTGGTCTCTAACAATTTAAACAATCATTAATTTTTCATTACGACAGACTCTTTGTATATAAAGCAGAGATGTGTTGTCTTATTCTTGTTTAAAGAAAACTGAAAACTACTTTTAGTAACAGATTTAAGCAGGATTGTCTGCTCTAATCTACTTTGATCTGGGTCTCCAACTACTAAAGATCCATCAGCTATTCTTTGAGACGGACAATATGTATATAAATCAGGGTTGTTTTTTCTTTTCATCTTAATTCTAAATAACTGAATACTCCTTTTAGATTAAACTACTGCAGATTTAAGCAGGGTTGTCTGCTCTAATTTACTTTTATCTATACGGCCGGAGCTTTATTCTCTAACAATCTAAACAATCATTAATTATTCCTTCCGACAGAATCTTTGTATATAAAGCAGAGATGTGTTCTCTTATCTTTTTGTTTGAAAATGACCGAAAACTACAACAGATTCAAGCACGGTTGTCTGCTCTAATCTTCTTTTATCTATAGGCCCGGAGCGTTGGTCTCTAACAATTTAAACAATCATTAATTTTTCTTTACGACAGACTCTTTGTATATAAAGCAGAGATGTGTTCTCTTATCTTTTTGTTTGAAAATGACCGAAAACTACTTTTATTAACAGATTCAAGCAGGGTTGTCTGCTCTAATCTTCTTTTATCTATAGGCCCGGAGCGTTGGTATCAAACAACTTAAACAGTCATTAATTTATCCTTACAACAGACTGTTTGTATATAAAGCAGACATGTGTTGTCTTATTCTTGTTTAAAATAAACTGAAAACTACTTTTAGTAACAGATTTAAGCAGGATTGTCTGCTCTAATCTACTTTGATCTGGGTCTCCAACTACTAAAGATCCATCAGCTATTCTTTGAGACGGACAATATGTATATAAATCAGGGTTGTTTTTTCTTTTCATCTTAATTCTAAATAACTGAATACTCCTTTTAGATTAAACTACTGCAGATTTAAGCAGGTTGTCTGCGGAGCGTTGGTCTCTAACAACTAAACAGTCATTAATTATTCCTTACGACAGACTCTTTGTATATAGAGCAGAGATGTGTTCTCTTATCTTTTTGTTTGAAAATGACCGAAAACTACTTTTATTAACAGATTCAAGCAGGGTTGCCTGCTCTAATCTTCTTTTATCTATAGGCCCGGAGCGTTGGTCTCTAACAACTTAAACAGTCATTAATTTATCCTTACAACAGACTGTTTGTATATAAAGCAGAGATGTGTTGTCTTATTCTTGTTTAAAATAAACTGAAAACTACTTTTAGTAACAGATTTAAGCAGGATTGTCTGCTCTAATCTACTTTGATCTGGGTTTCCAACTACTAAAGATCCATCAGCTATTCTTTGAGACGGACAATATGTATATAAATCAGGGTTGTTTTTTCTTTTCATCTTAATTCTAAATAACTGAATACTCCTTTTAGATTAAACTACTGCAGATTTAAGTAGGGTTGTCTGCTCTAATTTACTTTTATCTATACGCCCGGAGCTTTATTCTCTAACACTCTAAACAATCATTAATTATTCCTTCCGACAGAATCTTTGTATATATAGCAGAGATGTGTTCTCTTATCTTTTTGTTTGAAAATGACCGAAAACTACTTTTATTAACAGATTCAAGCAGGGTTGTCTGCTCTAATCTTCTTTTATCTATAGGCCCGGAGCGCTGGTCTCTAACAATTTAAACAATCATAAATTTTTTATTACGACAGACTCTTTGTATATAAAGCAGAGATGTGTTGTCTTATTCTTGTTTAAAATAAACTGAAAACTACTTGTAGTAACAGATTTAAGCAGGATTGTCTGCTTTAATCTGCTTTGATCTGTGTCTCCAACTACTAAAGATCCATCAGCTATTCTTTGAGACGGACAATATGTATATAAATCAGGGTTGTTTTTTCTTTTCATCTTAATTCTAAATAACTGAATACTCCTTTTAGATTAAATTACTGCAGATTTAAGCAGGGTTGTCTGCTCTAATTTACTTTTATCTATACGCCCGGAGCTTTATTCTCTAACACTCTAAACAATCATTAATTATTCCTTCCGACAGAATCTTTGTATATAGAGCAGAGATGTGTTCTCTTATCTTTTTGTTTGAAAATGACCGAAAACTACTTTTATTAACAGATTTAAGCAGGGTTGTCTGCTCTAATTTACTTTTATCTATACGCCCGGAGCTTTATTCTCTAACAATCTAAACAATCATTAATTATTCCTTCCGACAGAATCTTTGTATATAAAGCAGAGATGTGTTCTCTTATCTTTTTGTTTGAAAATGACCGAAAACTACAACAGATTCAAGCAGGGTTGTCTGCTCAAATCTTCTTTTATCTATAGGCCCGGAGCGTTGGTCTCTAACAATTTAAACAATCATTAATTTTTCTTTACGACAGACTCTTTGTATATAAAGCAGAGATGTGTTCACTTATCTTTTTGTTTGAAAATGACCGAAAACTACTTTTATTAACAGATTCAAGCAGGGTTGCCTGCTCTAATCTTCTTTTATCTATAGGCCCGGAGCGTTGGTCTCTAACAACTTAAACAGTCATTAATTTATCCTTACAACAGACTGTTTGTATATAAAGCAGAGATGTGTTGTCTTATTCTTGTTTAAAATAAACTGAAAACTACTTTTAGTAACAGATTTAAGCAGGATTGTCTGCTCTAATCTACTTTGATCTGGGTCTCCAACTACTAAAGATCCATCAGCTATTCTTTGAGACGGACAATATGTATATAAATCAGGGTTGTTTTTTCTTTTCATCTTAATTCTAAATAACTGAATACTCCTTTTAGATTAAACTACTGCAGATTTAAGCAGGGTTGTCTGCTCTAATTTACTTTTATCTATACGCCCGGAGCTTTATTCTCTAACAATCTAAACAATCATTAATTATTCCTTCCGACAGAATCTTTGTATATAAAGCAGAGATGTGTTCTCTTATCTTTTTGTTTGAAAATGACCGAAAACTACAACAGATTCAAGCAGGGTTGTCTGCTCTAATCTTCTTTTATCTATAGGCCCGGAGCGTTGGTCTCTAACAATTTATACAATCATTAACTTTTCTTTACGACAGACTCTTTTTATATAAAGCAGAGATGTGTTCTCTTATCTTTTTGTTTGAAAATGACCGAGAACTACTTTTATTAACAGATTCAAGCAGGGTTGTCTGCTCTAATCTTCTTTTATCTATAGGCCCGGAGCGTTGGTCTCTAACAATTTAAACAATCATTAATTTTTCATTACGACAGACTCTTTGTATATAAAGCAGAGATGTGTTGTCTTATTCTTGTTTAAAGAAAACTGAAAACTACTTTTAGTAACAGATTTAAGCAGGATTGTCTGCTCTAATCTACTTTGATCTGGGTCTCCAACTACTAAAGATCCATCAGCTATTCTTTGAGACGGACAATATGTATATAAATCAGGGTTGTTTTTTCTTTTCATCTTAATTCTAAATAACTGAATACTCCTTTTAGATTCAACTACTGCAGATTTAAGCAGGTTGTCTGCGGAGCGTTGGTCTCTAACAACTAAACAGTCATTAATTATTCCTTACGACAGACTCTTTGTATATAGAGCAGAGATGTGTTCTCTTATCTTTTTGTTTGAAAATGACCGAAAACTACTTTTATTAACAGATTCAAGCAGGGTTGCCTGCTCTAATCTTCTTTTATCTATAGGCCCGGAGCGTTGGTCTCTAACAACTTAAACAGTCATTAATTTATCCTTACAACAGACTGTTTGTATATAAAGCAGAGATGTGTTGTCTTATTCTTGTTTAAAATAAACTGAAAACTACTTTTAGTAACAGATTTAAGCAGGATTGTCTGCTCTAATCTACTTTGATCTGGGTCTCCAACTACTAAAGATCCATCAGCTATTCTTTGAGACGGACAATATGTATATAAATCAGGGTTGTTTTTTCTTTTCATCTTAATTCTAAATAACTGAATACTCCTTTTAGATTAAACTACTGCAGATTTAAGCAGGTTGTCTGCGGAGCGTTGGTCTCTAACAACTAAACAGTCATTAATTATTCCTTACGACAGACTCTTTGTATATAGAGCAGAGATGTGTTCTCTTATCTTTTTGTTTGAAAATGACCGAAAACTACTTTTATTAACAGATTCAAGCAGGGTTGCCTGCTCTAATCTTCTTTTATCTATAGGCCCGGAGCGTTGGTCTCTAACAACTTAAACAGTCATTAATTTATCCTAACAACAGACTGTTTGTATATAAAGCAGAGATGTGTTGTCTTATTCTTGTTTAAAATAAACTGAAAACTACTTTTAGTAACAGATTTAAGCAGGATTGTCTGCTCTAATCTACTTTGATCTGGGTCTCCAACTACTAAAGATCCATCAGCTATTCTTTGAGACGGACAATATGTATATAAATCAGGGTTGTTTTTTCTTTTCATCTTAATTCTAAATAACTGAATACTCCTTTTAGATTAAACTACTGCAGATTTAAGCAGGGTTGTCTGCTCTAATTTACTTTTATCTATACGCCCGGAGCTTTATTCTCTAACACTCTAAACAATCATTAATTATTCCTTCCGACAGAATCTTTGAATATATAGCAGAGATGTGTTCTCTTATCTTTTTGTTTGAAAATGACCGAAAACTACTTTTATTAACAGATTCAAGCAGGGTTGTCTGCTCTAATCTTCTTTTATCTATAGGCCCGGAGCGTTGGTCTCTAACAATTTAAACAATCATTAATTTTTCATTACGACAGACTCTTTGTATATAAAGCAGAGATGTGTTGTCTTATTCTTGTTTAAAATAAACTGAAAACTACTTTTAGTAACAGATTTAAGCAGGATTGTCTGCTTTAATCTACTTTGATCTGTGTCTCCAACTACTAAAGATCCATCAGCTATTCTTTGAGACGGACAATATGTATATAAATCAGGGTAGTTTTTTCTTTTCATCTTAATTCTAAATAACTGAATACTCCTTTTAGATTAAACTACTGCAGATTTAAGCAGGGTTGTCTGCTCTAATTTACTTTTATCTATACGCCCGGAGCTTTATTCTCTAACAATCTAAACAATCATTAATTATTCCTTCCGACAGAATCTTTGTATATAAAGCAGAGATGTGTTCTCTTATCTTTTTGTTTGAAAATGACCGAAAACTACAACAGATTCAAGCAGGGTTGTCTGCTCAAATCTTCTTTTATCTATAGGCCCAGAGCGTTGGTCTCTAACAATTTAAACAATCATTAATTTTTCTTTACGACAGACTCTTTGTATATAAAGCAGAGATGTGTTCTCTTATCTTTTTGTTTGAAAATGACCGAAAACTACTTTTATTAACAGATTCAAGCAGGGTTGTCTGCTCTAATCTTCTTTTATCTATAGGCCCGGAGCGTTGGTCTCAAACAACTTAAACAGTCATTATTTTATCCTTACAACAGACTGTTTGTATATAAAGCAGAGATGTGTTGTCTTATTCTTGTTTAAAATAAACTGAAAACTACTTTTAGTAACAGATTTAAGCAGGATTGTCTGCTCTAATCTACTTTGATCTGGGTCTCCAACTACTAAAGATCCATCAGCTATTCGTTGAGACGGACAATATGTATATAAATCAGGGTTGTTTTTTCTTTTCATCTTAATTCTAAATAACTGAATACTCCTTTTAGATTAAACTACTGCAGATTTAAGCAGGTTGTCTGCGGAGCGTTGGTCTCTAACAATTTAAACAATCATTAATTTTTCTTTACGACAGACTCTTTGTATATAAAGCAGAGATGTGTTCTCTTATCTTTTTGTTTGAAAATGACCGAAAACTACTTTTATTAACAGATTCAAGCAGGGTTGCCTGCTCTAATCTTCTTTTATCTATAGGCCCGGAGCGTTGGTCTCTAACAACTTAAACAGTCATTAATTTATCCTTACAACAGACTGTTTGTATATAAAGCAGAGATGTGTTGTCTTATTCTTGTTTAAAATAAACTGAAAACTACTTTTAGTAACAGATTTAAGCAGGATTGTCTGCTCTAATCTACTTTGATCTGGGTCTCCAACTACTAAAGATCCATCAGCTATTCGTTGAGACGGACAATATGTATATAAATCAGGGTTGTTTTTTCTTTTCATCTTAATTCTAAATAACTGAATACTCCTTTTAGATTAAACTACTGCAGATTTAAGCAGGGTTGTCTGCTCTAATTTACTTTTATCTATACGCCCGGAGCTTTATTCTCTAACACTCTAAACAATCATTAATTATTCCTTCCGACAGAATCTTTGTATATATAGCAGAGATGTGTTCTCTTATCTTTTTGTTTGAAAATGACCGAAAACTACTTTTATTAACAGATTCAAGCACGGTTGTCTGCTCTAATCTTTTATCTATTGGCCCGGAGCGTTGGTCTCAAACAACTTAAACAGTCATTAATTTATCCTTACAACAGACTGTTTGTATATAAAGCAGAGATGTGTTGTCTTATTCTTGTTTAAAATAAACTGAAAACTACTTTTAGTAACAGATTTAAGCAGGATTGTCTGCTCTAATCTACTTTGATCTGGGTCTCCAACTACTAAAGATCCATCAGCTATTCTTTGAGACGGACAATATGTATATATATCAGGGTTGTTTTTTCTTTTCATCTTAATTCTAAATAACTGAATACTCCTTTTAGATTAAACTACTGCAGATTTAAGCAGGGTTGTCTGCTCTAATTTACTTTTATCTATACGCCCGGAGCTTTATTCTCTAACAATCTAAACAATCATTAATTATTCCTTCCGACAGAATCTTTGTATATAAAGCAGAGATGTGTTCTCTTATCTTTTTGTTTGAAAATGACCGAAAACTACTTTTATTAACAGATTCAAGCAGGGTTGTCTGCTCTAATCTTCTTTTATCTATAGGCCCGGAGAGTTGGTCTCTAATAATTTAAACAATCATTAATTTTTCTTTACGACAGACTCTTTGTATATAAAGCAGAGATGTGTTCTCTTATCTTTTTGTTTGAAAATGACCGAAAACTACTTTTATTAACAGATTCAAGCAGGGTTGTCTGCTCTAATCTTCTTTTATCTATAGGCCCGGAGCGTTGGTCTCTAACAATTTAAACAATCATTAATTTTTCCTTACGACAGACTCTTTGTATATAAAGGAGAGATGTGTTGTCTCATCTTTTTGTTTGAAAATAACTGAAAACTACTTTTATTAACAGATTCAAGCAGGGTTGTCTGCTCTAATCTTCTTTTATCTATAGGCCCGGAGCGTTGGTCTCTAACAATTTAAACAATCATTAATTTTTCATTACGACAGACTCTTTGTATATAAAGCAGAGATGTGTTGTCTTATTCTTGTTTAAAGAAAACTGAAAACTACTTTTAGTAACAGATTTAAGCAGGATTGTCTGCTCTAATCTACTTTGATCTGGGTCTCCAACTACTAAAGATCCATCAGCTATTCTTTGAGACGGACAATATGTATATAAATCAGGGTTGTTTTTTCTTTTCATCTTAATTCTAAATAACTGAATACTCCTTTTAGATTAAACTACTGCAGATTTAAGCAGGGTTGTCTGCTCTAATTTACTTTTATCTATACGCCCGGAACTTTATTCTCTAACAATATAAACAATCATTAATTATTCCTTCCGACGGAATCTTTGTATATAAAGCAGAGATGTGTTCTCTTATCTTTTTGTTTGAAAATGACCGAAAACTACAACAGATTCAAGCAGGGTTGTCTGCTCTAATCTTCTTTTATCTATAGGCCCGGAGCGTTGGTCTCTAACAATTTAAACAATCATTAATTTTTCTTTACGACAGACTCTTTGTATATAAAGCAGAGATGTGTTCTCTTATCTTTTTGTTTGAAAATGACCGAAAACTACTTTTATTAACAGATTCAAGCAGGGTTGTCTGCTCTAATCTTCTTTTATCTATAGGCCCGGAGCGTTGGTCTCAAACAACTTAAACAGTCATTAATTTATCCTTACAACAGACTGTTTGTATATAAAGCAGAGATGTGTTGTCTTATTCTTGTTTAAAATAAACTGAAAACTACTTTTAGTAACAGATTTAAGCAGGATTGTCTGCTCTTATCTACTTTGATCTGGGTCTCCAACTACTAAAGATCCATCAGCTATTCTTTGAGACGGACAATATGTATATAAATCAGGGTTGTTTTTTCTTTTCATCTTAATTCTAAATAACTGAATACTCCTTTTAGATTAAACTACTGCAGATTTAAGCAGGTTGTCTGCGGAGCGTTGGTCTCTAACAACTAAACAGTCATTAATTATTCCTTCCGACAGAATCTTTGTATATAGAGCAGAGATGTGTTCTCTTATCTTTTTGTTTGAAAATGACCGAAAACTACTTTTATTAACATATACAAGCAGGGTTGCCTGCTCTAATCTTCTTTTATCTATAGGCCCGGAGCGTTGGGCTCTAACAACTTAAACAGTCATTAATTTATCCTTACAACAGACTGTTTGTATATAAAGCAGAGATGTGTTGTCTTATTCTTGTTTAAAATAAACTGAAAACTACTTTTAGTAACAGATTTAAGCAGGATTGTCTGCTCTAATCTACTTTGATCTGAGTCTCCAACTACTAAAGAGCCTTCAGCTATTCTTTGAGACGGACAATATGTATATAAATCAGGGTTGTTTTTTCTTTTCATCTTAATTCTAAATAACTGAATACTCCTTTTAGATTAAACTACTGCAGATTTAAGCAGGGTTGTCTGCTTTAATTTACTTTTATTTATACGCCCGGAGCGTTGGTCTCTAACAACTAAACAGTCATTAATTATTCCTTACGACAGACTCTTTGTATATAGAGCAGAGATGTGTTCTCTTATCTTTTTGTGTGAAAATGACCGAAAACTACTTTTATTAACATATACAAGCAGGGTTGCCTGCTCTAATCTTCTTTTATCTATAGGCCCGGAGCGTTGGTCTCTAACAACTTAAACAGTCATTAATTTATCCTTACAACAGACTGTTTGTATATAAAGCAGAGATGTGTTGTCTTATTCTTGTTTAAAATAAACTGAAAACTACTTTTAGTAACAGATTTAAGCAGGATTGTCTGCTCTAATCTACTTTGATCTGGGTCTCCAACTACTAAAGAGCCATCAGCTATTCTTTGAGACGGACAATATGTATATAAATCAGGGTTGTTTTTTCTTTTCATCTTAATTCTAAATAACTGAATACTCCTTTTAGATTAAACTACTGCAGATTTAAGCAGGGTTGTCTGCTTTAACTTACTTTTATTTATACGCCCGGAGCGTTGGTCTCTAACAACTAAACAGTCATTAATTATTCCTTACGACAGACTCTTTGTATATAGAGCAGAGATGTGTTCTCTTATCTTTTTGTTTGAAAATGACCGAAAACTACTTTTATTAACAGATTCAAGCAGGTTTGCCTGCTCTAATCTTCTTTTATCTATAGGCCCGGAGCGTTGGTCTCTAACAACTTAAACAGTCATTAATTTATCCTTACGACAGACTCTTTGTATATAAAGCAGAGATGTGTTCTCTTATCTTTTTGTTTGAAAATGACCGAAAACTACTTTTATTAACAGATTCAAGCAGGGTTGTCTGCTCTAATCTTCTTTTATCTATAGGCCCGGAGCGTTGGTCTCAAACAACTTAAACAGTCATTAATTTATCCTTACAACAGACTGTTTGTATATAAAGCAGAGATGTGTTGTCTTATTCTTGTTTAAAATAAACTGAAAACTACTTTTAGTAACAGATTTAAGCAGGATTGTCTGCTCTAATCTACTTTGATCTGGGTCTCCAACTACTAAAGATCCATCAGCTATTCTTTGAGACGGACAATATGTATATAAATCAGGGTTGTTTTTTCTTTTCATCTTAATTCTAAATAACTGAATACTCCTTTTAGATTAAACTACTGCAGATTTAAGCAGGGTTGTCTGCTTTAATTTACTTTTATTTATACGCCCGGAGCGTTGGTCTCTAACAACTAAACAGTCATTAATTATTCCTTACGACAGACTCTTTGTATATAGAGCAGAGATGTGTTCTCTTATCTTTTTGTGTGAAAATGACCGAAAACTACTTTTATTAACATATACAAGCAGGGTTGCCTGCTCTAATCTTCTTTTATCTATAGGCCCGGAGCGTTGGTCTCTAACAACTTAAACAGTCATTAATTTATCCTTACAACAGACTGTTTGTATATAAAGCAGAGATGTGTTGTCTTATTCTTGTTTAAAATAAACTGAAAACTACTTTTAGTAACAGATTTAAGCAGGATTGTCTGCTCTAATCTACTTTGATCTGGGTCTCCAACTACTAAAGATCCATCAGCTATTCTTTGAGACGGACAATATGTATATAAATCAGGGTTGTTTTTTCTTTTCATCTTAATTCTAAATAACTGAATACTCCTTTTAGATTAAACTACTGCAGATTTAAGCAGGGTTGTCTGCTCTAATTTACTTTTATCTATACGCCCGGAGCTTTATTCTCTAACAATCTAAACAATCATTAATTATTCCTTCCGACAGAATCTTTGTATATAAAGCAGAGATGTGTTCTCTTATCTTTTTGTTTGAGAATGACCGAAAACTACTTTTATTAACAGATTCAAGCAGGGTTGTCTGCTCTAATCTTCTTTTATCTATAGGCCCGGAGAGTTGGTCTCTAACAATTTAAACAATCATTAATTTTTCTTTACGACAGACTCTTTGTATATAAAGCAGAGATGTGTTCTCTTATCTTTTTGTTTGAAAATGACCGAAAACTACTTTTATTAACAGATTCAAGCAGGGTTGTCTGCTCTAATCTTCTTTTATCTATAGGCCCGGAGCGTTGGTCTCAAACAACTTAAACAGTCATTAATTTATCCTTACAACAGACTGTTTGTATATAAAGCAGAGATGTGTTGTCTTATTCTTGTTTAAAATAAACTGAAAACTACTTCTAGTAACAGATTTAAGCAGGATTGTCTGCTCTAATCTACTTTGATCTGGGTCTCCAACTACTAAAGATCCATCAGCTATTCTTTGAGACGGACAATATGTATATAAATCAGGGTTGTTTTTTCTTTTCATCTTAATTCTAAATAACTGAATACTCCTTTTAGATTAAACTACTGCAGATTTAAGCAGGGTTGTCTGCTTTAATTTACTTTTATTTATACGCCCGGAGCGTTGGTCTCTAACAACTAAACAGTCATTAATTATTCCTTACGACAGACTCTTTGTATATAGAGCAGAGATGTGTTCTCTTATCTTTTTGTGTGAAAATGACCGAAAACTACTTTTATTAACAGATACAAGCAGGGTTGCCTGCTCTAATCTTCTTTTATCTATAGGCCCGGAGCGTTGGTCTCTAACAACTTAAACAGTCATTAATTTATCCTTACAACAGACTGTTTGTATATAAAGCAGAGATGTGTTGTCTTATTCTTGTTTCAAATAAACTGAAAACTACTTTTAGTAACAGATTTAAGCAGGATTGTCTGCTCTAATCTACTTTGATCTGGGTCTCTAACTACTAAAGAGCCATCAGCTATTTTTTGAGACGGACAATATGTATATAAATCAGGGTTGTTTTTTCTTTTCATCTTAATTCTAAATAACTGAATACTCCTTTTAGATTAAACTACTGCAGATTTAAGCAGGGTTGTCTGCTTTAATTTACTTTTATTTATACGCCCGGAGCGTTGGTCTCTAACAACTAAACAGTCATTAATTATTCCTTACGACAGACTCTTTGTATATAGAGCAGAGATGTGTTCTCTTATCTTTTTGTTTGAAAATGACCGAAAACTACTTTTATTAACAGATTCAAGCAGGTTTGCCTGCTCTAATCTTCTTTTATCTATAGGCCCGGAGCGTTGGTCTCTAACAACTTAAACAGTCATTAATTTATCCTTACAACAGACTGTTTGTATATAAAGCAGAGATGTGTTGTCTTATCTTTTTGTTTGAAAATGACCGAAAACTACTTTTATTAACAGATTCAAGCAGGGTTGTCTGCTCTAATCTTCTTTTATCTATAGGCCCGGAGCGTTGGTCTCTAACAATTTAAAGAATCATTAATTTTTCCTTACGACAGACTCTTTGTATATAGAGCAGAGATATGTTCTCTTATCTTTTTGTTTGAAAATGACCGAAAACTACTTTTATTAACAGATTCAAGCAGGTTTGCCTGCTCTAATCTTCTTTTATCTATAGGCCCGGAGCGTTGGTCTCTAACAATTTAAACAATCATTAATTTTTCCTTACGACAGACTCTTTGTATATAGAGCAGAGATTTGTTGTCTCTTCTTTTTGTTTGAAAATGACCGAAAACTACTTTTATCAACAGATTCAAACAGGGTTGTCTGCTCTAATCTTCTTTTATCTATAGGCCCGGAGAGTTGGTCTCTAACAATTTAAACAATCATTAATTTTTCTTTACGACAGACTCTTTGTCTATAAAGCAGAGATGTGTTCTCTTATCTTTTTGTTTGGAAATGACCGAAAACTACTTTTATCAACAGATTCAAGCAGGGTTGTCTGCTCTAATCTTCTTTTATCTATAGGCCCGGAGCGTTGGTCTCTAACAATTTAAACAATCATTAATTTTTCCTTACGACAGACTCTTTGTATATAGAGCAGAGATTTGTTGTCTCTTCTTTTTGTTTGAAAATGACCGAAAACTACTTTTATCAACAGATTCAAACAGGGTTGTCTGCTCTAATCTTCTTTTATCTATAGGCCCGGAGCGTTGGTCTCTAACAATTTAAACAATCATTAATTTTTCCTTACGACAGACTCTTTGTATATAGAGCAGAGATTTGTTGTCTCTTCTTTTTGTTTGAAAATGACCGAAAACTACTTTTATCAACAGATTCAAGCAGGGTTGTCTGCTCTAATCTTCTTTTATCTATAGGCCTGGAGCGTTGGTCTCAAACAACTTAAACAGTCATTAATTTATCCTTACAACAGACTGTTTGTATATAAAGCAGATGTGTTGTCTTTTCCTTGTTTAAAATAAACTGAAAACTACTTTTAGTAACATATTTAAGCAGGATTGTCTGCTCTAATCTACTTTGATCTGAGTCTCCAACTACTAAAGAGCCATCAGCTATTCTTTGAGACGGACAATATGTATATAAATCAGGGTTGTTTTTTCGTTTCATCTTAATTCTAAATAGCTGAATACTCCTTTTAGATTAAACTACTTCAGATTTAAGCAGGGTTGTCTGCATTAATTTACTTTTATTTATACGCCCGGAGCGTTGGTCTCTAACAACTAAACAGTCATTAATTATTCCTTACGACAGACTCTTTGTATATAGAGCAGAGATGTGTTCTCTTATCTTTTTGTTTGAAAATGACCGAAAACTACTTTTATTAACAGATTCAAGCAGGTTTGCCTGCTCTAATCTTCTTTTATCTATAGGCCCGGAGCGTTGGTCTCTAACAACTTAAACAGTCATTAATTTATCCTTACAACAGACTGTTTGTATATAAAGTAGAGATGTGTTCTCTTATCTTTTTGTTTGAAAATGACCGAAAACTACTTTTATTAACAGATTCAAGCAGGGTTGTCTGCTCTAATCTTCTTTTATCTATAGGCCCGGAGCGTTTGTCCCTAACAATTTAAACAATCATTAATTTTTCATTACGACAGACTCTTTGTATATAAAGCAGAGATGTGTTCTCTTATCTTTTTGTTTGAAAATGACCGAAAACTACTTTTATTAACAGATTCAAACAGGGTTGTCTGCTCTAATCTTCTTTTATCTATCTATCTTCTTTTAAACAATCATTAATTTTTCTTTACGACAGACTCTTTGTCTATAAAGCAGAGATGTGTTCTCTTATCTTTTTGTTTGAAAATGACCGAAAACTACTTTTATTAACAGATTCAAGCAGGGTTGTCTGCTCTAATCTTCTTTTATCTATAGGCCCGGAGCGTTGGTCTCAAACAACTTAAACAGTCATTAATTTATCCTTACAACAGACTGTATATAAAGCAGATGTGTTGTCTTTTTCTTGTTTAAAATAAACTGAAAACTACTTTTAGTAACAGATTTAAGCAGGATTGTCTGCTCTAATCTACTTTGATCTGGGTCTCCAACTACTAAAGATCCATCAGCTATTCTTTGAGACGGACAATATGTATATAAATCAGGGTTGTTTTTTCTTTTCATCTTTATTCTAAATAACTGAATACTCCTTTTAGATTAAACTACAGCAGATTTAAGCAGGGTTGTCTGCTCTAATTTACTTTTATCTATAGGCCCGGAGCGTTGGTCTCTAATAATTTAAACAATCATTAATTATTCCTTACGATAGGCTGTTTGTATATAAAGCAGAGATGTGTTGTCTCATCTTTTTGTTTGAAAATAACTGAAAACTACTTTTATTAACAGATTCTAAATAACTGAATACTCCTTTTATATTAAACTACTGCAGATTTAAGCAGGGTTGTCTGCTTTAATTTACTTTTATTTATACGCCCGGAGCGTTGGTCTTAAACAACTTAAACAGTCATTAATTATTCCTTACGACAGACTCTTTGTATATAGAGCAGAGATGTGTTCTCTTATCTTTTTGTTTGAAAATGACCGAAAACTACTTTTATTAACAGATTCAAGCAGGGTTGCCTGCTCTAATCTTCTTTTATATAGCCCGGACCGTTGGTCTCTAACAACTTAAACAGTCATTAATTTATCCTTACAACAGACTGTTTGTATATAAAGCAGAGATGTGTTGTCTTATTCTTGTTTAAAATAAACTGAAAACTACTTTTAGTAACAGATTTAAGCAGGATTGTCTGCTCTAATCTACTTTGATCTGGGTCTCCAACTACTAAAGATCCATCAGCTATTCTTTGAGACGGACAATATGTATATAAATCAGGGTTGTTTTTTCTTTTCATCTTAATTCTAAATAACTGAATACTCCTTTTAGATTAAACTACTGCAGATTTAAGCAGGGTTGTCTGCTCTAATTTACTTTTATCTATACGCCCGGAACTTTATTCTCTAACAATCTAAACAATCATTAATTATTCCTTCCGACAGAATCTTTGTATATAAAGCAGAGATGTGTTCTCTTATCTTTTTGTTTGAAAATGACCGAAAACTACTTTTATTAACAGATTCAAGCAGGGTTGTCTGCTCTAATCTTCTTTTATCTATAGGCCCGAAGAGTTGGTCTCTAACAATTTAAACAATCATTAATTTTTCCTTACGACAGACTCTTTGTGTATAAAGCAGAGATGTGTTCTCTTATCTTTTTGTTTGAAAATGACCGAAAACTACTTTTATTAACAGATTCAAGCAGGGTTGTCTGCTCTAATCTTCTTTTATCTATAGGCCCGGAGAGTTGGTCTCTAACAATTTAAACAATCATTAATTTTTCCTTACGACAGGCTGTTTGTATATAAAGCAGAGATGTGTTCTCTTATCTTTTTGTTTGAAAATGACTGAAAACTACTTTTCTTAACAGATTCAAGCAGGGTTGTCTGCTCTAATCTTCTTTTATCTATAGGCCCGGAGCGTTGGTCTCTAATAATTTAAACAATCATTAATTATTCCTTACGATAGGCTGTTTGTATATAAAGCAGAGATGTGTTGTCTCATCTTTTTGTTTGAAAATAACTGAAAACTACTTTTATTAACAGATTCTAAATAACTGAATACTCCTTTTAGATTAAACTACTGCAGATTTAAGCAGGGTTGTCTGCTTTAATTTACTTTTATTTATACGCCCGGAGCGTTGGTCTCTAACAACTAAACAGTCATTAATTATTCCTTACGACAGACTCTTTGTATATAGAGCAGAGATGTATTCTCTTATCTATTTGTTTGAAAATGACCGAAAACTACTTTTATTAACAGATTCAAGCAGGGCTGTCTGCTCTAATCTTCTTTTATCTATAGGCCCGGAGCGTTGGTCTCTAACAACTTAAACAGTCATTAATTTATCCTTACAACAGACTATTTGTATATAAAGCAGAGATGTGTTGTCTTATTCTTGTTTAAAATAAACTGAAAACTACTTTTAGTAACAGATTCAAGCAGGATTGTCTGCTCTAATCTACTTTGATCTGTGTCTCCAACTACTAAAGATCCATCAGCTATTCTTTGAGACGGACAATATGTATATAAATCAGAGTTGTTTTTTCTTTTCATCTTAATTCTAAATAACTGAATACTCCATTTAGATTAAACTACTGCAGATTTAAGCAGGGTTGTCTGCTCTAATTTAATTTTTTTTCTATACGCCCGGAGCTTTATTCTCTAACAATCTAAACAATCATTAATTATTCCTTCCGACAGAATCTTTGTATATAAAGCAGAGATGTGTTCTCTTATCTTTTTGTTTGAAAATGACCGAAAACTACTTTTATTAACAGATTCAAGCAGGGTTGTCTGCTCTAATCTTCTGTTATCTATAGGCCCGGAACGTTGGACTCTAACAATTTAAACAATCATTAATTTTTCATTACGACAGACTCTTTGTATATAAAGCAGAGATGTGTTGTCTCATCTTTTTGTTTGAAAATAACTGAAAAGTACTTTTATTAACAGATTCAAGCAGGGTTGTCTGCTCTAATCTTCTTTTATCTATAGGCCCGGAGCGTTGGTCTCAAACAACTTAAACAGTCATTAATTTATCCTTACAACAGACTGTTTGTATATAAAGCAGAGATGTGTTGTCTTATTCTTGTTTAAAATAACCTGAAAACTACTTTTAGTAACATATTTAAGCAGGATTGTCTGCTCTAATCTACTTTGTATATAGAGCAGAGATGTGTTCTCTTATCGTTTTGTTTGAAAATGACCGAAAACTACTTTTATTAACAGATTCAAGCAGGGTTGCCTGCTCTAATCTTCTTTTATCTATAGGCCCGGAGCGTTGGTCTCTAACAACTTAAACAGTCATTAATTTATCCTTACAACAGACTGTTTGTATATAAAGCAGAGATGTGTTGCCTTATTCTTGTTTAAAATAAACTGAAAACTACTTTTAGTAACAGATTTAAGCAGGATTGTCTGCTCTAATCTACTTTGATCTGAGTCTTCAACTACTAAAGAGCCATCAGCTATTCTTTGAGACGGACAATATGTATATAAATCAGGGTTGTTTTTTCTTTTTATCTTAATTCTAAATAACTGAATACTCCTTTTAGATTAAACTACTGCAGATTTAAGCAGGGATATCTGCTTTAATTTACTTTTATTTATACGCCCGGAGCGTTGGTCTCTAACAACTAAACAGTCATTAATTATTCCTTACGACAGACTCTTTGTATATAGAGCAGAGATGTGTTCTCTTATCTTTTTGTTTGAAAATGTCCGAAAACTACTTTTATTAACAGATTCAAGCAGGGTTGCCTGCTCTAATCTTCTTTTATCTATAGGCCCGGAGCGTTGGTCTCTAACAACTAAACAGTCAATAATTATTCCTTACAACAGACTGTTTGTATATAAAGCAGAGATGTGTTGCCTTATTCTTGTTTAAAATAAACTGAAAACTACTTTTAGTAACAGATTTAAGCAGGATTGTCTGCTCTAATCTACTTTGATCTGAGTCTTCAACTACTAAAGAGCCATCAGCTATTCTTTGAGACGGACAATATGTATATAAATCAGGGTTGTTTTTTCTTTTCATCTTAATTCTAAATAACTGAATACTTCTTTTAGATTAAACTACTGCAGATTTAAGCAGGGTTGTCTGCTCTAATTTACTTTTATCTATACGCCCGGAGCGTTGGTCTCTAACAACTAAACAGTCAATAATTATTCCTTACGATAGGCTGTTTGTATATAAAGCAGAGATGTGTTGTCTCATCTTTTTGTTTGAAAATAACTGAAAACTACTTTTATTAACAGATTCTATATAACTGAATACTCCTTTTAGATTAAACTACTGCAGATTTAAGCAGGGTTGTCTGCTTTAATTTACTTTTATTTATACGCCCGGAGCGTTGGTCTCTAACAACTAAACAGTCATTAATTATTCCTTACGACAGACTCTTTGTATATAGAGCAGAGATGTATTCTCTTATCTATTTGTTTGAAAATGACCGAAAACTACTTTTATTAACAGATTCAAGCAGATCTGTCTGCTCTAATCTTCTTTTATCTATAGGCCCGGAGCGTTGGTCTCTAACAACTTAAACAGTCATTAATTTATCCTTACAACAGACTATTTGTATATAAAGCAGAGATGTGTTGTCTTATTCTTGTTTAAAATAAACTGAAAACTACTTTTAGTAACAGATTCAAGCAGGATTGTTTGCTCTAATCTACTTTGTATATAGAGCAGAGATGTGTTCTCTTATCGTTTTGTTTGAAAATGACCGAAAACTACTTTTATTACCAGATTCAAGCAGGGTTGCCTGCTCTAA
>NW_022045787.1:0-25000 GCF_003285905.1 Drosophila hydei
TTTCAACAAAATTGATATATTACTTATTTCCGAAACACATTTACTAACAGAAATTATATATCCATTAGCGGCTTAACATCATTAATGCAGAGTCAATCAGTCTATTACAAAATAAACAAATCTATAGATAACAAAAACTCTTCTCTGAAATATTGAAAAACTGTATCGTAATACAATTTAAACTACGAAATAATTTACTTGAATGTGATAAGTTTACTTGAAAATAAGTATGCAATTAGATCCCCGCATAGCCATATTGATGCTAACGGGCTTTCCAGTCATCGTAATGAAATAATCTTATTTATTAAAATCAAAAAAATTGATATATTACTTATTTCAAAAACACATTTTAGTAACAGTAATTATACGGCCATTAGCGGGTTCAACATCATTAATGCTAATTATTGTTAAAAATAGTTTAAAACTTCACAGCATTAGACTGTATACACACAAAATTATACCAGTTGCAGCGATTCAAGTAGAATGCATGTACTCCGCTATATCTATTGCTACCGTATATCTAACACCAAAATATGCATGCAAAGAAGACGATTTCAATTCGCTATTACAACGACTTTGTAGATGCTTTATTGCTGGAGGTGGCTATAACGCAAAGCATCCATGGTGGGGTCAAGGCTTGTAAATCCAAAAGGTGCTGAATTATACAAATGTATCACCTTCAACTGATCCAACTGATCCACGTAAGATCCCAGATTTGTTGGATTTCACTCTTTACTCTCAGCTACCGCAAAATAATTTTAAAATAGAAGAGAACTTTGATCTGATCGCTGACCGCTCACCGATTGTAGCAACCTATGGAACTACAGTGGGTCAAAAGCAGAAGTCTTGTAGAATTGTTAATGGTAAAACCAACATAAACGGATTTAAAAACTGGCTATTTCCAGAAACTGCCTGTCAGATGACCCTACCGATGCGTCACACGACTATTGCAGAAGTGGAACAGGAAATAGAGTTCCTACACAAGAAAGCTCCAGGATATGATGAAATATGCCTAAATACCATTAGACATCTTCCGCCGCAATGCATCCGATTGCTTACTCAAATATACAATGCTATGCTAAGAGTGGAATACTTCCCAAGACAGTGGAAATGTGCAGAAGTAATTATTATTCTAAAACCCAACAAGCCAGAGAGCTGCAGATTGTCATATCGTCCCATTAGTTTGCTGGTGATATCCTCTAAAGTATTCGAAAGAATGCTTCTAAGAAAAATGTCAGTGGTGCTGGATTAACTAAATATCTTACCGGAACATCAGTTTGGGTTTATAAGACGGCATGGAACACTCAAGCAATGCCATCGGATAACGCATGCAATTATTGATGCATTTGAATGCCAAAAAATATTACCAAGTGTCTTTTTAGACATTAAATAAGCGTTTGATAAAGTCTGGCACGCAGGTCTTCTTTACAAAGCGTAACTAACACACAGATCTTTTTATGTACAAGAACATGACGAATCATCCAATATATACACTTCTGAAGCTGATGTTCCGCAAGGGAGTGTCTTGGGTCCAATTTTGGTATACAATTTACACAGCTGACCTACCTACAACAAACGCTGTTGAGATAGCAATATATGCTGATGATACCGCAATCAGTGCTACGAACACAAGTTGCATCCAACTTACTCCAAGAAGAACTCGGTCTGATTGAAGTATGGCTTCAAAAGTGGAGAATAATAAAATAAAAATAAAAGAAAAACACGCAAAAGTCAGTGCAAGTTAAATTTTCTTTGGACGTTGTCCTGGTGTCACACTAAACGGTCATGCTATACCTGTTAGTGAATCGGGTAAAATATCTAGGTGTTCATCTCGATCGGCAGCTAACTTGGAAGCAGTACATAAAATCGAATCGAGAGCAGCTCAAGATGAAAACCAGGAAATATTTTGGCTGTTAGAACCACGATCTGAACTTAGTCTTGAAAACAAATTAAGGCTATATAAGGCCGTACTGAAGCGAGTATGGACCTATGCATGGCAGTTATGGGGTACTGCTAGTAATTCAAATATCGAAATTATACAGCGATACCAGAACAGGACTATCAGAATGATTACATGCGCACCCTGGTATGTGACTAATAATGATATTAACAAAGATGTTAAACTTTCCCTTGTTAAAGAATAAATACAACTATATGCAAACAGATACATGTATAAACTACATAACCACGCCAATGTTCTAGCACTGAGAGTTCAGGACGACTCAAGTAACCATTGGCTGTTACGTTCTGAGCATCTCGATATACCTGTATTGCATTCAGCCAGAACATAAGAGGTCCTTTATCAATCGCAACACCTCGTCCATATAAAAAATTTCCCACCTCAGACATGACAAAGGGATCAGTAACCCAACCTTCTTCTAGCAATGCTTCCTCTACATCAAGATTACCATACACTAAAATTGTCGGCTTCTCTGAACTATTCTTAAGAATTCCAATAATAATTTTGGGCATACGTTTTCAATGTACCAGGTAATATTTGCATACCCATATGTTCACCAAATGCTACTACATTCAATGCAACTAGTTGCTTTAGAAGCCATTTAATAGCGCGATCCAGTTCATCACGTATATCTCGAGTGGAGACCGTCTCGTGACCCACTAATTCCCATAAATCATTAATATAGCATTCACGTTTGATTAATATAACTTCAAAAAGGCGGATAAGAGGATTATTTGGTATTGTTGGTAAATACTTTGGTCGTATATACCCTGTTGAAATATTAAAATGTTGACCCATTGCTAAAGAAAATATTTACAATTAATTTTTTCAGTTTACAAAAAAAGAATGATTTTTGAAAAACCTGAATGCTGTAGTTTTCAATTTAAACTATATACAAAGCTTCCAACACTACTATAGCGCTGACTACTGGATAACTCAAGCAACCATAGGCGACTCAAAGATTACCTGTCCTAGACCTGCCCCACAGAAATAGATAAATGTGTAAAGTTGGTAAATATATGGATTGATCTCATTGGAGCCCAAGCCATTCGGTTAACTAACAAATTTGTTTATTGTCTAGTATAAGACAGATTTAAAATAAAAAACAGCAATTAAAAACAAGAAAACTCTAATCGGGGCGCCCGCTTAGGAAAACCCTGTTCCCAGTCCTGCGTTTTTTAATATTTTCCGTAGTTTGTATCGAGTATAAAAAAAATTTAAATTTAAATTTAAAGTTAAGTAGCGGCTAATAATTCAGCACAATTCAATCGCAATTTCGATTCTTCGAATAGAAACGGTTATGATATACCTGTTAGTGAATCGGTAAACTATCTAGGTACTCATCTTGTTATGGGGTACTGCTAGTAATTCAAATATCGAAATTATACAGCGATACCAGAACACGACTATCAGAATGATTACATGTGCCCCCTGGTATGTGACTAATAATATTCACAAAGATGTTAAATTTCCCCTTGTTAAAGAATAAATAGAACTATATGCCTCTCCTCCAGAAACCGTCCGCACTATGTGGTTGGCATCTTCCACTATCCCTCTTCCGCACCAGGAACACTGGTCAGTCCTCATTACCAAAACCTCTTCAGATAGCTGCGGAAACATCCATGGCTAGAAAATATCTATGAAAGATAAAAATTAGTATTACTATGCCTACGGTTGATCCACGGTTTCAATTCCGGGATGAGTGAGTGTGTCCAGCGTCCCTTCGTTGAATTGCTCCAGTTTAGTTGCTATCGAGCGATGCTATTGAATCGGTCCCAGTTTCGGGATTGTGCTCTGGTATTCCGTTATGCGGTCTCCGTGACCAGGTGTTCTAGCGGAACCATTCCTGCTATGACGAGCGCTGCTTCTTCGGAGATTGTTCTGAAGGCGCAGCTGACTCGGATTGCGCTCAAACGGTATGCGGCGCCAATACCTCAGCTGTAACTGGGAGTTTTCATTGCTCTCGACCAGATTGGCGCTGCGTAGAGGATAACGGACCTTATGACGCTCATTCAGAGAAGGCGCCGTTGTTGTTTCGGTCCCCTTGTATTCAGCATGATTCTAGACAGAGCTCTGCAGGAATCAGCAGCTTTTTTGTGCACATATTCCAAGTGTTCGCGGAAGGTCATTCTTGTGTCCAGCAAGACGCCAAGTTACATTATCGCTCTCTTTGACTAAATGGTGATGCTGCCAATCCACCCTCCAGCGGCTGCTGACAGGGACAGCTTCAGTTTTATGAGCTGATAGTTCGAGTCCTGCTGCTGTTAAACAATCTCGGATGCAACTGATACATATATCCTCTGGATCCTTGAGCTGCCTTCCTATGATGACGACGGCTAAATCATCAGCAAAGCCGATGGCGTGCGATCCTGCGGGTAGATCTAGACGCAGTACTCCATCATACATCGCATTCCGTAGCAGAGGCCCCAGCACTGACCCTTGGGGAACTCCGGCAGACACTGATTAAATTTCAGCGCTCTCACTCGTTTTATATATTATTGTTCTGCCTTCGAAGTAGCTCTTACTAATTTCTCTGAGATATTTAGGGATATTGTATCGAGCTAGCGCATCAAGTATCATATCCCAGTTGGCCGCGATGAACGCATTTTTTACATCCAGAGTCGCTATGGTGCTGCACTACTTCGCGCCATGCTTCCATTTGGTACCTTCGATTGCTGAAGTTGAAAGGTCCAAGACTTTGCCCAAACGTCCGTTGTTGATCTGGCCTTTCTGAAGCCAAATGAATTTGGACAATAGGCCACCGCCGTTAGCTATTCCGGTCTCTAGCCTATAACAAAGAAGCTTCACAAACAACTTTCCTATTGTATCTAGCAGGCAGATGGGCCTGTAGGATGATGGCGCTTCCGTCGGTTTGCCAGCCTTAAGTAGCAGAACAAGGTTCTGCCTCTTCCAGATTGCGGAAAACGTTCTCTGCACCAGGCACATATTGAACAGCTCAGCAAACGCATATGCATGCAAGGACTTCAAAGCTCTGTGTGGGATTCCTTCCGTTATTTCTTTGGGACGCCGTCCGTAAGGGTTACAGCAGCTACCAGAATTTCTTCTTCTGCGGCAAGAGAATCGGGTGTGTGCCGGGTGACTCCTCGCTGTCTGTGGTACAGCCAGAAACATGATCCTCACAATCCGTAGGCTACGCTTGCTTGCCGGATTATATTTTCTTGAATACTGTTTTGTACGCCTTCGCCAGGGGTCAAATTCAGCGGAGTCACAGAGCTCCAGGAAGTGTCTACGCTTGCTTCCTAGTATTGCCTTCTTAAGCTGCCTTCTTGACGTCTGGTACTCCGACTGCCTAGTAGCGTATGTAGGCCTTCCGCGGGCACGCTAGTAGTTTCTTCTCGCCTAAATACAAGTTCGTCGGAATTAACATATTTCATCATTCCACCAGTACACAGGCGCTTGACGCCTTCGGAACTGTTTGGATGCTCGCGTTGCATGCCCCCTGAAGCTTATTTTTCTTGTCTCTTTCGTCATCGCTAAAATCATTCTGGATGTTATCATGTAATAGGCACTCAACGCTACTACAATCATTAATGGAAAAGCTTTCCAATGGATTCCTTAGAAGTATTTTTTTTGTGTATTGATAAAATAAAATACTATAAGCTTTTTCTATTAGGCTACATAAGTATATTTTTATGCAATTGAATATTTATAGCAGTTACATACTATGAATTAACAATATATCCCAAAAATTCAGTCGATAAAATCCTTTACAACATATTGGTTGGCATATATGATTATATTTTGCTTCAACTTATATTTGTATTTTTAAATTATAATACTCTTAACAAATTTAATTTTCCAATATCATATATTTAACACTAATTTCGATAAATTTATATTATATATGAAATTTAATTTGAATTATTTGATGGCCATTTACAGTAGGATTTCAATTTTTAGCTTTTGGTTCTTTCGAGTTTAAGATGGTTAGTTCATACCCAGACATGATTATGTTATTAACGTTTGATGATTTTATAAACTTATTTTCATTAGTTAGAATTTTCATTAATTAGAAAAAGAAAAGAGTATGTATTGTATTAAGTAACTTATTATATTCAATGTCAATCCGTCAGGTCCTCCAGACTTCGTTCATTCCTTGCAATAGGCAAGACTAGCACATTCTTCTGTAAACAATGTTGAAACACAGAAGGGGCTAATAGTACACCACCATCCCGAATAAATTTGGGATTAGTGTTGTAGATACGATTCATTGCGCGAAAAGCTGCTTGATACTCAGGACTGTCACAGCTTCCAGTCCATGATGGGATTACTAACTTCTCACATAACTTCATCTTATTTGGAGACCCTCTGTACCCATACATTTCCAAGATGCTGTTGCAAAGCATTTGTTATCTGGTCTGATTTCTGATTGGGTGACATTGAAATTGAAAACATTCCTATAACCTTATGCGGAATAATGAAGAGTACATCACTTTCAACATTACCATCTTTTATTACATGTATTGATAAATGAGGCGTGATCCAGTTTTTAGCTAATGCTGCTTGCTTTTGAGCTTGATGAGGAAGGTCTTGAATATCAAGACAATGTCCAAATTCGTGGTAATTAAATTCCGTAAAGCGCAATACATTTCGATCTATTTGAAATTATTCCAATGAGCTTTCAAAAAGAATATGCAATTGACAGTCAGCCAATGAGCTGAGCAAATAAAATAAATCTCATATAAAGTCCCTTTGTGTTCGCAGCTACTTAATGATCGATTTACACACTCAACTTCTAAATGATAGTATATCAGCAGTTTCCTTTATCAAGCGCAACACCTCGTCCATATAAAAAGTTTCCTACTTCAGACATGACAAAGGGATCAGTAACCCAACCTTCTTCTAGCAATGCTTCCTCTACATCAAGATTACCATACACTAAAATTGTCGGCTTCTCTGAACTATTCTTAAGAATTCCAATAATAATTTTGGGCATACGTATGATTTTCAAAGTACCAGGTAATATTTGCATACCCATATGTTCACCAAATGCTAATACATTCAATGCAACTAGTCGCTTTAGAATCCATTCAATAGCACGATCCAGTTCATCACGTATATCTCGAGTGGAGACCGTCTCGTGACCCACTAATTCCCATAATTCATTAATATAGCATTCATGTTTGATTAATATAACTTCAAAAAGGCGGATAAGAGGATTATTTGGTATTGTTGGTAAATACTTCGGTCGTATATACTCTGTCGAACTATTAAAATGTTGACCTATTGCTAAAGAAAATATTTACAATTAATTTTTTCAGTTTACAAAAAAAGAATGATTTTTGAAAAACCTGAATGCTGTAGTTTTCAAATTTAAACTATAAAACAAAGCTTTCCAATAATGCTCTAGCACTGACTACTGGATAACTCAAGCAACCATAGGCGACTCAAAAGATTACATGTCTTAGACCTACTCCCCAGAAATAGATAAATATGTAAAGTAGGTAAATGTATGGATTGATCTCATTGGAGCCCAAGCCATTGGGTTAAGTAATATTATTGTTAACAAATTTGTTTATTGTCTAGTATAAGACAGATTTAAAATAAAAACAGCAATTAAAAACAAGAAAACTTTAATCGGGGAGCCCGACTAGGAAAAACCCTGTTCCCAGTCCTGCGTTTTTTAATATTTTCCGTAGTTTGTATCGAGTATTAAAAAAATTCAAATTTAAATTTAAAGTTAAGTAGCGGCTAATAACTCAGCACAATTCAATCGCAATTTTGATTCTTCGAATAGAAAAGAATACACGCATTTGAATGTATGCCTGCACACTCATAGGAAAAATGCGTGCGCGTGGCGCTGCTGACATGTGCTTTTGAATAATAACTTCTGTATTACATAGTGGATTTTAATGATATTTTCAGCATATGCTCTACATATTCATAGATATGCAAAGGCCATTACATATTGGCCTTATTCCCAACTGAACTTAAATTTTGGGGAATTTTGGAGCCGGTATCCAAAATCCAACAAAAATTGTATAAAATATGTATAAAACTAGTTCTTAAGACGTCCGACATATATTTTATTAACTGCATTTCAATCATGTTTTATTCGATAACAATTAAATGTGAATAGTTATCGAATATTTGAAACAAACTCGACACAGACACAGACACAGACACACACACGCACACACACACAGACACAGACAGAAACAGACAGACACACACACAGACAGAGACACACCCACATACAATACTCCATCATACATTGCATTTCTTTGGGGAACTCTGGCAGACACTAATTACTAATTTCTCTGAGATATTTAGGGATATTGTATCGAGCCAGCGCCTCAAGTATCATATCCCAGTTGGCCGTAATGAACGCATTTTTTACATCCAGAGTCGCTATGGTGCTGCACTACTTCACGCCATGCTTCCATTTGGTACCTTCGATTGCTGAAGTTGAAAGGTCCAAGACTTTGCCCAAAGCGTCCGCTGTTGATCTAGCCTTTCTGAAGCCAAATTAATTTGGAGAGTAGGCCACCGCCGTTAGCGATTGCCAAATTGGGCGCGTACCAACAACAACTTGGCTTTTGATAGCTTGGTCGTTGAGTTCTCGCATATCCACAGAGCGGCTTGTACATTCTATACTAGTAGATCCTGTGCAGCTACGCAGTTATTTTTTGGACAGCTTCTCAGTATGAGGGTCACTTAAAGCTGTCTGCTGTCAGTTGGCTCCACGTTTTGGGGTTTCACGCAAGTTTTCGATATGTGGCCCATCTCTCCGTACCTGAAGCAATCACTTCTTAAGCTTTCATCGCTGGTGCAGTTTACCGCGAAATGGCTATAGTCCATGCAATTGAAGATGCGTTTAGGTTGCTCTACCGCGCAAATTCGGCATACAACCCATCGAATCCGCACTTTCGACAGCTCGAGAAGGGCTCTGGCCTTACACACAGGGAGCCGGAGCAATTTTATTGAATCCGCCGATAATGAGCAGTCTGTCACTGCTTCATTGATTGCTTCGGAGATCTCCTCTTTGCAGGCCAGTTCGCCCAAGTCACGAATCTCGATGATTTGTTTCGGTCAGCGTTTTTACAACTACTCTATTTCCCAGGGCCTTGCCAACAGCTTGTTGGAGCACCTCAGCGCACTGCTCCAGCTTCCTCTTCCAGACTTCGCTCAGCATACTTCCACATTAAAGCTGTCATTAGCTGTGTTCCCATTTTATAATTCGGTACGCTAATTCTTTCGTGAACTGGCCAACCAAAACAATCATTCCTTGCAATAGGCAAGACTAGCACATTCTTCTGTAAACAACGTTGAAACACAGAAGGGGCTAATAGTGCACCACCATCCCGAATAAAGTTGGGATTTGTGTTGTAGGTACGATTCATTGCGCGAAAAGCTGCTTGATACTCAGGACTGTCACAGCTTCCAGTCCATGATGGGATTACTAACTTCTCACATAACTTCATCTTATTTGGAGACCCTCTGTACCCATACATTTCCAAGATGCTGTTGCACAGCATTTGTTATCTGGTCTGATTTCTGATTGGGTGACATTGAAATTGAAAAACTTTCCTATAACCTTATGCGGAATGATAAAGCGTACATCACTTTCAACATTACCACCTTTTATTCCTTGTATTGATAAATGAAGCGTGATCCAGTTTTCAGCTAATGCTGCTTGCTTTTGGGCTGGATGAGGAAGGTCTCGAACATCAAGACAATGTCCAAATTCCTGGTAATTAAATTCCGTAAAGCGAAATACATTTCAATCTATTTGAAATTATTCCAATGAGCTTTCAAAAATAATATGCAATTGACAGTCAACCAATGAGCTAAGCAAATAAAATAAATCCGGAAGTGCCTCACATAAATCCTAAATTGAGCGCGTACCAACCCATTAAACGACTTGGCTTTTAATAGCTTGGTCGGTGAGTTCTCGCATATCCACATCGCGGCTTTACCTCTCATATATATGGCTCATGTTCTTGGGCAGCTGGACATGTAGTGGTGCGGCTCACTGAGAATAGCAACGTCTATCCGTTTTTCTCTTACATACTGTACAAGTACCTGTGCAACTTTAATTTCATTTCAATTCTTTTAATCAAATCATATTGTGGTATAAATTGTATGAACATAACGTAATGGCCTGGCGATTGGCCGCACAATAATCCAATTATCTTATTGTTACGATACAATGCGAGTAATTAGGAATTTGAATAAATCTCTTAACCCCTTATAACCTAATTATCTCTTACGATGTCTGAAGTGGACTATACAACTTAGTAACTTAAATACTTCTTAATATTATAAATCAATTAAATTTAATATGAATATATGGTCAGATCACGATATACCGATTTTAAATACATTCAAAGAGGTTTAGAATGAAGTACCGAAACTGTGTAAAATAAGAAGCCTCCCTAAAAAAGGTGTGTCTATAAATGCACCGAACATTTACATTTCTACTGTTCAAGTCTCTGGCATCTCTAATATGATGTAGTTGCACTCCCCTGGTGACAATTTCGAAAAAATCCTAACACTATAATGCCAGAGTGTTACATTTAAAATTTCAAGTCTCTAACTGCAATAGCGGTGAAATAGTTTTCCCTGTCGTTATATGCATTATACAAAATTAATATTCTTTTAACGTAAATGACGCTGAGCCCGATGTCACGATTAAGGGTTCAAGGTAGCAAGACAGTCCCGCCTATACGAAGGTAAAACGAAATGGGGATTTGAACAAAGCTGGTAAAATTAGTTGAGATAAGCTGATAACAGCTTTGGTATGGTCATTGTACAAAATTAATACTCTTTTACTTCGCACATAAAGGCGATACCAGCAATGCCACGATTAAGAGTTCAAGGTAGCAAGACGGTCCCGCCTATACGAAAGGGAAATGAAATGGAGATGTGAACAAAGCTGGTTAAATTAGTTGCTATAAGCTGTTAACAGCTTTGTTAAAAGTGTATTGTGTGAATTTTGGTATTATTTGCTTATTATTAACTATTCTTCGTATTTTTCTTGTCTCTTTCGTCATCGCTAAAATCATTCTGGATGTTATCATGTAATAGGTACTCAACGCTACTACAATCACTAATGGAAAAACCTTTGCAATGGGATGTTTAGAGGTAATTTTTTTGTGTATTGATAAAATAAAATACTATAAGCTTTTTCTACTAAGCTACATAAGTATATTTTTATGCAATTGAATATTTAAAAAGCAGATATATACTATGAATTAACAATATATACCAAGAATTCAGTAGATAAAATCCTGTTCAACAAATTGGATGGCTTATATGATTATATTTTGGTTCAACTTATATTTGTATTTTTAAATTATAATACTCTTAACAAATTTAATTTACCAATGTCAAATATTTAATATTAAATTTCGATAAATTTATAGTATATATGAAATTAAATTTGAATTATTTTGATGGCCAATTACAGTGGGATTTCAATTTTTAGCTTTTGGTTCTTTCGACTTTAAGATGGTTAGTTCATACCCAGACATAATTATGTTATTAATGTTTGATGATTTTCTAAACTAATGAAAATAATAGAAAAAGAAATGAGTATGTATTGTATTAAGTAACTTATTATATTCAATGTCAATCCGTCAGGTCCTCCAGACTTCGTTCAGCGTACTCCCACATAAAAGCTGTCATTAGCTGTGTTCCCATTATAAAATTCGGTACGCTAATTGTTTCGTTAACTGAGCCACCAAAACAATCATTCCTTGCAATAGGCAAGACTAGCACATTCTTCTGTAAACAATGTTGAAACACAGAAGGGGCTAATAGTACACCACCATCCCGAATAAATTTGGGATTAGTGTTGTAGGTACGATTCATTGCGCGAAAAGCTGCTTGATACTCAGGACTGTCACAGCGTCCAGTCCATGATGGGATTACTAACTTCTCACATAACTTCATCTTATTTGGAGACCCTCTGTACCCATACATTTCCAAGATGCTGTTGCAAAGCATTTGTTATCTGGTCTGATTTCTGATTGGGTGACATTGAAATTGAAAACATTCCTATAACCTTATGCGGAATAATGAAGAGTACATCACTTTCAACATTACCATCTTTTATTACATGTATTGATAAATGAGGCGTGATCCAGTTTTTAGCTAATGCTGCTTGCTTTTGAGCTTGATGAGGAAGGTCTTGAATATCAAGACAATGTCCTAATTCGTGGTAATTAAATTCCGTAAAGCGCAATACATTTCGATCTATTTGAAATTATTCCAATGAGCTTTCAAAAAGAATATGCAATTGACAGTCAACCAATGAGCTAAGCAAATAAAATAAATCCGGAAGTGCCTCATATAAAGTCCCACTGTGTTCGCAGCTACTTAATGATCGATTTGCACACTCAACTTCTAAATGATAGTATATCAGCCCTCTGGAGCCATATACAATACATGGAGTAATATTGCTTTGCCAACGCCTTGTAGCCATCACAACGCAGGATACTTCACGAAAAAAGCTAATACGCTGTTGTAGCACATCTTGCAAGCCTAAACTGCCGCTATGAGCCATACTTTCAATAAGGAATACAATATTAATTGGAAGTCGTAGGCCAGCATCTCAATATGCCTGTATTGCATTCAGCCAGCACATAAGAGGTCCTTTATCAAGCGCAACACCTCGTCCATATAAAAAATTTCCTACTTCAGACATGACAAAGGGATCAGTAACCCAACCGTCTTCTAGCAATGCTTCCTCTACATCAAGATTACCATACACTAAAATTGTCGGCTTCTCTGAACTATTCTTAAGAATTCCAATAATAATTTTGGGCATACGTATGATTTTCAAAGTACCAGGTAATATTTGCATACCCATATGTTCACCAAATGCTATTACATTCAATGCAACTAGTCGCTTTAGAATCCATTCAATAGCACGATCCAGTTCATCACGTATATCTCGAGTGGAGACCGTCTCGTGACCCACTAATTCCCATAAATCATTAATATAGCATTCACGTTTGATTAATATAACTTCAAAAAGGCGGATAAGAGGATTATTTGGTATTGTTGGTAAATACTTCGGTTGTATATACTCTGTCGAACTATTAAAATGTTGACCTATTGCTAAAGAAAATATTTACAATTAATTTTTTCAGTTTACAAAAAAAGAATGATTTTTGAAAAACCTGTATGCTGTAGTTTTCAAATTTAAACTATAAAACAAAGCTTTCCAATAATGCTCTAGCACTGACTACTGGATAACTCAAGCAACCATAGGCGACTCAAAAGATTACATGTCTTAGACCTACTCCCCAGAAATAGATAAATATGTAAAGTAGGTAAATGTATGGATTGATCTCATTGGAGCCCAAGCCATTGGGTTAAGTAATATTATTGTTAACAAATTTGTTTATTGTCTAGTATAAGACAGATTTAAAATAAAAACAGCAATTAAAAACAAGAAAACTTTAATCGGGGAGCCCGACTAGGAAAAACCCTGTTCCCAGTCCTGCGTTTTTTAATATTTTCCGTAGTTTGTATCGAGTATTAAAAAAATTCAAATTTAAATTTAAAGTTAAGTAGCGGCTAATAACTCAGCACAATTCAATCGCAATTTTGATTCTTCGAATAGAAAAGAATACACGCATTTGAATGTATGCCTGCACACTCATTGGAAAAATGCGTGCGCGTGGCGCTGCTGACATGTGCTTTTGAATAATAACTTCTGTATTACATAGTGGATTTTAATGATATTTTCAGCATATGCTCTACATATTCATAGATATGCAAAGGCCATTACATATTGGCCTTATTTCCAACTGAACTTAAATTTTGGGGAATTTTGGAGCCGGTATCCAAAATCCAACAAAAATTGTATAAAATATGTATAAAACTAGTTCTTAAGACGTCCGACATATATTTTATTAACTGCATTTCAATCATGTTTTTATTCGATAACAATTAAATGTGAATAGTTATCGAATATTTGAAACAAACTCGACACAGACACAGACACAGACACACACACGCACACACGCACACACACACAGACACAGACAGAAACAGACAGACACACACACAGACAGAGACACACCCACATACAATACTCCATCATACATTGCATTTCTTTGGGGAACTCTGGCAGACACTAATTACTAATTTTTCTGAGATATTTAGGGATATTGTATCGAGCCAGCGCCTCAAATATCATATCCCAGTTGGCCGTAATGAACGCATTTTTTACATCCAGAGTCGCTATGGTGCTGCACTACTTCACGCCATGCTTCCATTTGGTACCTTCGATTGCTGAAGTTGAAAGGTCCAAGACTTTGCCCAAAGCGTCCGCTGTTGATCTAGCCTTTCTGAAGCCAAATTAATTTGGAGAGTAGGCCACCGCCGTTAGCGATTGCCAAATTGGGCGCGTACCAACAACAACTTGGCTTTTGATAGCTTGGTCGTTGAGTTCTCGCATTCTATACTAGTAGATCCTGTGCAGCTACGCAGTTATTTTTTGGACAGCTTCTCAGTATGAGGGTCACTTAAAGCTGTCTGCTGTCAGTTGGCTCCACGTTTTGGGGTTTCACGCAAGTTTTCGATATGTGGCCCATCTCTCCGTACCTGAAGCAATCACTTCTTAAGCTTTCATCGCTGGTGCAGTTTACCGCGAAATGGCTATAGTCCATGCAATTGAAGATGCGTTTAGGTTGCTCTACCGCGCAAATTCGGCATACAACCCATCGAATCCGCACTTTCGACAGCTCGAGAAGGGCTCTGGCCTTACACACAGGGAGCCGGAGCAATTTTATTGAAACCGCCGATAATGAGCAGTCTGTCACTGCTTCATTGATTGCTTCGGAGATCTCCTCTTTGCAGGCCAGTTCGCCCAAGTCACGAATCTCGATGATTTGTTTCGGTCAGCGTTTTTACAACTACTCTATTTCCCAGGGCCTTGCCAACAGCTTGTTGGAGCACCTCAGCGCACTGCTCCGGCTTCCTCTTCCAGACTTCGCTCAGCATACTTCCACATTAAAGCTGTCATTAGCTGTGTTCCCATTTTATAATTCGGTACGCTAATTCTTTCGTGAACTGGCCAACCAAAACAATCATTCGTTGCAATAGGCAAGACTAGCACATTCTTCTGTAAACAACGTTGAAACACAGAAGGGGCTAATAGTGCACCACCATCCCGAATAAAGTTGGGATTTGTGTTGTAGGTACGATTCATTGCGCGAAAAGCTGCTTGATACTCAGGACTGTCACAGCTTCCAATCCATGATGGGATTACTAACTTCTCACATAACTTCACCTTATTTGGAGACCCTCTGTACCCATACATTTCCAAGATGCTGTTGCACAGCATTTGTTATCTGGTCTGATTTCTGATTGGGTGACATTGAAATTGAAAACATTCCTATAACCTTATGCGGAATAATGAAGAGTACATCACTTTCAACATTACCATCTTTTATTACATGTATTGATAAATGAGGCGTGATCCAGTTTTTAGCTAATGCTGCTTGCTTTTGAGCTTGATGAGGAAGGTCTTGAATATCAAGACAATGTCCAAATTCGTGGTAATTAAATTCCGTAAAGCGCAATACATTTCGATCTATTTGAAATTATTCCAATGAGCTTTCAAAAAGAATATGCAATTGACAGTCAGCCAATGAGCTGAGCAAATAAAATAAATCTCATATAAAGTCCCACTGTGTTCGCAGCTACTTAATGATCGATTTACACACTCAACTTCTAAATGATAGTATATCAGCACTTTCCTTTATCAAGCGCAACACCTCGTCCATATAAAAAGTTTCCTACTTCAGACATGACAAAGGGATCAGTAACCCAACCGTCTTCTAGCAATGCTTCCTCTACATCAAGATTACCATACAGTAAAACTGTCGGCTTCTCTGAACTATTCTTAAGAATTCCAATAATAATTTTGGGCATACGTATGATTTTCAAAGTACCAGGTAATATTTGCATACCCATATGTTCACCAAATGCTACTACATTCAATGCAACTAGTCGCTTTAGAATCCATTCAATAGCACGATCCAGTTCATCACGTATATCTCGAGTGGAGACCGTCTCGTGACCCACTAATTCCCATAAATCATTAATATAGCATTCATGTTTGATTAATATAGCTTCAAAAAGGCGGATAAGAGGATTATTTGGTATTGTTGGTAAATACTTCGGTCGTATATACTCTGTTGAACTATTAAAATGTTGACCTATTGCTAAAGAAAATATTTACAATTATTTTTTTCAGTTTACAAAAAAAGAATGATTTTTGAAAAACCTGAATGCTGTAGTTTTCAAATTTAAACTATAAAACAAAGCTTTCCAATAATGCTCTAGCACTGACTACTGGATAACTCAAGCAACCATAAGCGACTCAAAAGATTACATGTCTTAGACCTACTCCCCAGAAATAGATAAATATGTAAAGTAGGTAAATGTATGGATTGATCTCATTGGAGCCCAAGCCATTGGGTTAAGTAATATTATTGTTAACAAATTTAAAATAAAAACAGCAATTAAAAACAAGAAAACTTTAATCGGGGAGCCCGACTAGGAAAAACCCTGTTCCCAGTCCTGCGTTTTTTAATATTTTCCGTAGTTTGTATCGAGTATTAAAAAAATTCAAATTTAAATTTAAAGTTAAGTAGCGGCTAATAACTCAGCACAATTCAATCGCAATTTTGATTCTTCGAATAGAAAAGAATACACGCATTTGAATGTATGCCTGCACACGCATAGGAAAAATGCGTGCGCGTGGCGCTGCTGACATGTGCTTTTGAATAATAACTTCTGTATTACATAGTGGATTTTAATGATATTTTCAGCATATGCTCTACATATTCATAGATATGCAAAGGCCATTACATATTGGCCTTATTTCCAACTGAACTTAAATTTTGGGAAATTTTGGAGCCGGTATCCAAAATCCAACAAAAATTAAAATTGTATAAAATATATATAAAACTAGTTCTTAAGACGTCCGACATATATTTTATTAACTGCATTTCAATCATGTTTTTATTCGATAACAATTAAATGTGAATAGTTATCGAATATTTGAAACAAACTCGACACAGACACAGACACAGACACACACACGCACACACGCACACACACACAGACACAGACAGAAACAGACAGACACACACACACAGACAGAGACACACACACACACAGTACTCCATCATACATCGCATTCCTTGGGGAGCTCTGGCAGACACTAATTACTAATTTCTCTGAGATATTTAGGGATATTGTATCGAGCCAGCGCCTCAAGTATCATATCCCAGTTGGCCGTAATGAACGCATTTTTTACATCCAGAGTCGCTATGGTGCTGCACTACTTCACGCCATGCTTCCATTTGGTACCTTCGATTGCTGAAGTTGAAAGGTCCAAGACTTTGCCCAAAGCGTCCGTTGTTGATCTAGCCTTTCTGAAGCCAAATTAATTTGGAGAGTAGGCCACCGCCGTTAGCGATTGCGGTCTCTAGCCTATAGCAAAGAAGCTTCTCAAACAATTTTCCTATTGTATCTAGGAGGCAGATGGGCCTGTAGGACGATGGCTCTTCCGTCGGTTTGCCAGCCTTGGGTAGCAGAACTAGGTTCTGCCTCTTCCAGATAGCGGAAAACGTTCTCTGCACCAGGCACACATTGAACAGCTCAGCAAACGCATATGCTGTCTGTGGTATAGCCAGAACCATGATCCTTACGATCCATAGGCTGCGCTTGCTTGCCGGCTTATATTTTCTTGAATACTGTTTTGTACGCCTTCGCTGCCTGTGTAGCTATCACAGATGCACCACCTCGCCACCCTAACCAGCGATGAGGAGACAAAAGTTTTGTCAAGTATAGAACCGCAACCAGACCGGCTGAAAGTGAACTGGTTTCCAGTGTTGAGCGGAGCCAAGTCCAGGGTCGCGAAGAATTCCAGAAGACTGCGACCACTGGTATGAGTCCTTTCGCTACCCCCATTCCATCGCCCATGCGTTGAAGTCGCGTGCTATAATGGCCCGCCGTCCCCTCGCATCCTCTACGAGTTCATCGAGCCCTGCTAAGAATTCGTTGAGCTGCAAGCTGGGTGTCAGGTAGCAGCTGTACACCCACAGGCTGCCAAATTGGGCGCGTACCAACCCATTAAACGACTTGGCTTTTGATAGCTTGGTCGTTAAGTTCTCGCATATCCACAGAGCGGCTTGTACATTCTATACAAGTAGATCCTGTGCAGCTACGCAGTTATTTTTTGGACAGCTTCTCGGTATGAGGGTCACTTAAAGCTGTCTGCTGTCAGTTGGCTCCACGTTTTGGGGTTTGACGCAAGTTTTCGATATGTGGCCCATCTCTCCGTACCTGAAGCAATCACTTCTTAAGCTTTCATCGCTGGTGCAGTTTACCGCGAAATGGCTATAGTCCATGCAATTGAAGATGCGTTTAGGTTGCTCTACCGCGCAAATTCGGCATACAACCCATCGAATCCGCACTTTCGACAGCTCGAGAAGGGCTCTGGCCTTACACACAGGGAGCTGGAGCAATTTTATTGAATCCGCCGATAATGATCAGTCCGGTACTGCTTCATTGATTGCTTCGGAGATCTCCTCTTTGCAGGCCAGTTCGTCCAAGTCACGAATCTCGATGATTTGTTTCGGTCAGCGTTTTTACAACTACTCTATTTCCCAGGGCCTTGCCAACAGCTTGTTGGAGCACCTCAGCGCACTGCTCCGGCTTCCTCTTCCAGACTTCGTTCAGCATACTCCCACATAAAAGATGTCATTAGCTGTGTTCCCATTTTATAATTCGGTACGCTAATTCTTTCGTGAACTGGCCAACCAAAACAATCATTCCTTGCAATAGGCAAGACTAGCACATTCTTCTGTAAACAACGTTGAAACACAGAAGGGGCTAATAGTGCACCACCATCCCGAATAAAGTTGGGATTTGTGTTGTAGGTACGATTCATTGCGCGAAAAGCTGCTTGATACTCAGGACTGTCACAGCTTCCAGTCCATGATGGGTGACATTGAAATTGAAAACTTTCCTATAACCTTATGCGGAATAATAAAGCGTACATCACTTTCAACATTACCACCTTTTATTCCATGTATTGATAAATGAAGCGTGATCCAGTTTTCAGCTAATGCTGCTTGCTTTTGGGCTTGATGAGGAAAGTCTCGAACATCAAGACAATGTCCAAATTCCTGGTAATTAAATTCCGTAAAGCGAAATACATTTCAATCTATTTGAAATTATTCCAATGAGCTTTCAAAAAGAATATGCAATTGACAGTCAACCAATGAGCTAAGCAAATAAAATAAATCCGGAAGTGCCTCACATAAATCCTAAATTGAGCGCGTACCAACCCATTAAACGACTTGGCTTTTAATAGCTTGGTCGGTGAGTTCTCTCTCTCCCCTTATAACCTAATTATCTCTTACGATGTCTGAAGTGGACTATACAACTTAGTAACTTAAATACTTCTTAATATTATAAATCAATTAAATTTAATATGAATATATGGTCAGATCACGATATACCGATTTTAAATACATTCAAAGAGGTTTAGAATGAAGTACCGAAACTGTGTAAAATAAGAAGCCTCCCTAAAAAAGGTGTGTCTATAAATGCACCGAACATTTACATTTCTACTGTTCAAGTCTCTGGCATCTCTAATATGCTGTAGTTGCACTCCCCTGGTGACAATTTCGAAAAAATCCTAACACTATAATGCCAGAGTGTTACATTTAAAATTTCAAGTCTCTAACTGCAATAGCGGTGAAATAGTTTTCCCTGTCGTTATATGCATTATACAAAATTAATATTCTTTTAACGTAAATGACGCTGAGCCCGATGTCACGATTAAGGGTTCAAGGTAGCAAGACAGTCCCGCCTATACGAAGGTAAAACGAAATGGGGATTTGAACAAAGCTGGTAAAATTAGTTGAGATAAGCTGATAACAGCTTTGGTATGGTCATTGTACAAAATTAATACTCTTTTACTTCGCACATAAAGGCGATACCAGCAATGCCACGATTAAGAGTTCAAGGTAGCAAGACGGTCCCGCCTATACGAAAGGGAAATGAAATGGAGATGTGAACAAAGCTGGTTAAATTAGTTGCTATAAGCTGTTAACAGCTTTGTTAAGTGTATTGTGTGAATTTTGGTATTATTTGCTTATTATTAACTATTCTTCGTATTTTTCTTGTCTCTTTCGTCATCGCTAAAATCATTCTGGATGTTATCATGTAATAGGTACTCAACGCTACTACAATCACTAATGGAAAAACCTTCGCAATGGGATGTTTAGAGGTAATTTTTTTGTGTATTGATAAAATAAAATACTATAAGCTTTTTCTACTAAGCTACATAAGTATATTTTTATGCAATTGAATATTTAAAAAGCAGATATATACTATGAATTAACAATATATACCAAGAATTCAGTAGATAAAATCCTTTTCAACAAATTGGTTGGCATATATGATTATATTTTGGTTCAACTTATATTTGTATTTTTAAATTATAATACTCTTAACAAATTTAATTTACCAATGTCAAAAATTTAATATTAAATTTCGATAAATTTATAGTATATATGAAATTAAATTTGAATTATTTTGATGGCCAATTACAGTGGGATTTCAATTTTTAGCTTTTGGTTCTTTCGACTTTAAGATGGTTAGTTCATACCCAGACATAATTATGTTATTAATGTTTGATGATTTTCTAAACTAATGAAAATAATAGAAAAAGAAAAGAGTATGTATTGTATTAAGTAACTTCTTATATTCAATTTCAATCCGTCAGGTCCTCCAGACTTCGTTCAGCGTACTCCCACATAAAAGCTGTCATTAGCTGTGTTCCCATTATATAATTCGGTACGCTAATTCTTTCGTTAACTGGGCAACCACCACAATCATTCCTTGCAATAGGCAAGACTAGCACATTCTTCTGTAAACAATGTTGAAACACAGAAGGGGCTAATAGTGCACCACCATCCCGAATAAAGTTGGGATTTGTTTTGTAGGTACGATTCATTGCGCGAAAAGCTGCTTGATACTCAGGACTGTCACAACTTCCAGTCCATGATGGGATTACTAACTTCTCACATAACTTCATCTTATTTGGAGACCCCCTCTGTACCCATACATTTCCAAGATGCTGTTGCAAAGCATTTGTTATCTGGTCTGATTTCTGATTGGGTGACATTGAAATTGAAAACTTTCCTGTAACCTTATGCGGAATAATGAAGCGTACATCACTTTCAACATTACCACCTTGTATTCCATGTATTGATAAATGAGGCGTGATCCAGTTTTCAGCTAATGCTGCTTGCTTTTGAGCTTGATGAGGAAGGTCTTGAACATCAAGACAATGTCCAAATTCCTGGTAATTAAATTCCGTAAAGCGAAATACATTTCGATCTATTTGAAATGATTCCAATGAGCTTTCAAAAAGAATATGCAATTGACAGTCAACCAATGAGCTAAGCAAATAAAATAAATCCGGAAGTGCCTCATATAAAGTCCCACTGTGTTCGCAGCTACTTAATGATCGATTTGCACACTCAACTTCTAAATGATAGTATATCAGCCCTCTGGAGCCATATACAATACATGGAGTAATATTGCTTTGCCAACGCCTTGTAGCCATCACAACGCAGGATACTTCACGAAAAAAGCTAATACGCTGTTGTAGCACATCTTGCAAGCCTAAACTGCCGCTATGAGCCATACTTTCAATAAGGAATACAATATTAATTGGAAGTCGTAGGCCAGCATCTCGATATGCCTGTATTGCATTCAGCCAGCACATAAGAGGTCCTTTATCAAGCGCAACACCTCGTCCATATAAAAAATTTCCTACTTCAGACATGACAAAGGGATCAGTAACCCAACCGTCTTCTAGCAATGCTTCCTCTACATCAAGATTACCATACACTAAAATTGTCGGCTTCTCTGAACTATTCTTAAGAATTCCAATAATAATTTTGGGCATACGTATGATTTTCAAAGTACCAGGTAATATTTGCATACCCATATGTTCACCAAATGCTACTACATTCAATGCAACTAGTCGCTTTAGAATCCATTCAATAGCACGATCCAGTTCATCACGTATATCTCGAGTGGAGACCGTCTCGTGACCCACTAATTCCCATAAATCATTAATATAGCATTCACGTTTGATTAATATAACTTCAAAAAGGCGGATAAGAGGATTATTTGGTATTGTTGGTAAATACTTCGGTTGTATATACTCTGTTGAACTATTAAAATGTTGACCCATTGCTAAAGAAAATATTTACAATTAATTTTTTCAATTTACAAAAAAAGAATGATTTTTGAAAAACCTGAATGCTGTAGTTTTCAAATTTAAACTATAATACAAAGCTTTCCAATAATGCTCTAGCACTGACTACTGGATAACTCAAGCAACCATAGGCGACTCAAAAGATTACATGTCTTAGACCTACTCCCCAGAAATAGATAAATATGTAAAGTAGGTAAATATATGTATTGATCTCATTGGAGCCCAAGCCATTGGGTTAAGTAATATTATTGTTAACAAATTTGTTTATTGTCTAGTATAAGACAGATTTAAAATAAAAACAGCAATTAAAAACAAGTAAACTTTAATCGGGGCACCCTACTTGGAAAAACCCTGTTCCCAGTCCTGCGTTTTTTAATATTTTCCGTAGTTTGTATCGAGTATTAAAAAAATTCAAATTTAAACTTAAAGTTAAGTAGCGGATAATAATTCAGCACAATTCAATCGCAATTTTGATTCTTCGAATAGAAAAGAAAACACGCATTTGAATGTATGCCTGCACACGCATAGGAAAAATCCGTGCGCGTGGCGCTGCTGACATGTGCTTTTGAATAATAACTTCAGTATTACATAGTGGATTTTAATGATATTTTCAGCATATGCTCTACATATTCATAGATATGCAAAGACCATTACATATTGGCCTTATTTCCAACTGAACTTAAATTTTAAGAAATTGGGAAATTTTGTAGCCGGTATCCAAAATCCAACAAAAATCAAAATTGTATAAAATATATATAAAACTAAATACAAAATTTGGAGGCTCTAGTTCTTAAAACGTCCGACATATATTTTATTAACTGCATTTCAATCATGTTTTTATTCGATAACACTTAAATGTGAATAGTTATCGAATATTTGAAACAAACTCGACACAGACACAGACACACACGCACACACACACAGACACAGACAGAAACAGACAGACACACACACACAGATAGAGACACACACACACAGTACTCCATCATACATCGGATTCCTTGGGGGCAGACACTAATTACTAATTTCTCTGAGATATTTAGGGATATTGTATCAAGCCAGCGCCTCAAGTATCATATCCCAGTTGGCCGTAATGAACGCATTTTATACATCCAGAGTCGCTATGGTGCTGCACTACTTCACGCCATGCTTCCATTTGGTACCTTCGATTGCTGAAGTTGAAAGGTCCAAGACTTTGCCCAAAGGGTCCGTTGTTGATCTAGCCTTTCTGAAGCCAAATTAATTTGGAGTCCAAATTAATTTGCGGTCTCTAGCCTATAGCAAAGAAACTTCTCAAACAACTTTCCTAATGTATCTAGGAGGCAGATGGGCCTGTAGGACGATGGCTCTTCCGTCGGTTTGCCAGCCTTGGGTAGCAGAACTAGGTTCTGCCTCTTCCAGATAGCGGAAAACGTTCTCTGCACCAGGCACACATTGAACAGCTCAGCAAACGCATATGCTGTCTGTGGTATAGCCAGAACCATGATCCTCACGATCCATAGGCTGCGCTTGCTTGCCGGCTTATATTTTCTTGAATACCGTTTTGTACCGTTTTTAGGTGCACCACCTTGCCACCCTAACCAGCTATGAGGAGACAAATGTTTTGTCAAGTATAGAACCGCAACCAGACCGGCTGAAAGTGAACTGGTTTCCAGTGTTGAGCGGAGCCAAGTCCAGGGTCGCGAAGAATTCCAGAAGACTGCGACCACTGGTATGAGTCCTTTCGCTACCCCATTCCATCGCCCATGCGTTGAAGTCTCGTGCTATAATGGCCCGCCGTCCCCTCGCATCCTCTACGAGTTCATCGAGCCCTGCTAAGAATTCGTTGAGCTGCAAGCTGGGTGTCAGGTAGCAGCTGTACACCCACAGGCTGCCAAATTGGGCGCGTACCAACCCATTAAACGACTTGGCTTTTGATAGCTTGGTCGTTGAGTTCTCGCATATCCACAGAGCGGCTTGTACATTCTATACAAGTAGATCCTGTGCAGCTACGCAGTTATTTTTTGGACAGCTTCTCGGTATGTCAGCTGTCTGCTGTCAGTTGGCTCCACGTTTTGGGGTTTGACGCAAGTTTTCGATATGTGGCCCATCTCTCCGTACCTGAAGTAATCATTTCTTAAGCTTTCATCGCTGGTGCAGTTTACCGCGAAATGGCTATAGTCCATGCACTTGAAGATGCGTTTAGGTTGCTCTACCGCGCAAATTCGGCATACAACCCATCGAAACCGCACTTTCGACAGCTCAAGAAGGGCTCTGGCCTTACACACAGGGAGCTCGACAGTAGCTCTCTGCTCGCCACCGAAGCCAGGTTGGAGCAATTTTATTGAATCCGCCGATAATGAGCAGTCCGTCACTGCTTCATTGATTGCTTCGGAGATCTCCTCTTTACAGGCCAGTTCGTCCAAGTCACGAATCTCGATGATTTGTTTCGGTCAGCGTTTTTACAACTACTCTATTTCCCAGGGCCTTGCCAACAGCTTGTTGGAGCACCTCAGCGCACTGCTCCGGCTTCCTCTTCCAGACTTCGCTCAGCATACTTCCACATTAAAGCTGTCATTAGCTGTGTTCCCATTTTATAATTCGGTACGCTAATTCTTTCGTGAATTGGCCAACCAAAACAATCATTCCTTGCAATAGGCAAGACTAGCAAATTCTTCTGTAAACAACGTTGAAACACAGAAGGGGCTAATAGTGCACCACCATCCCGAATAAAGTTGGGATTTGTGTTGTAGGTACGATTCATT
>NW_022045787.1:35000-53437 GCF_003285905.1 Drosophila hydei
GACAGACAGACAGACAGAACAGACAACAGACAGCGAGAGTCCTCTACTGGGTGCCAAAAAAAGCCTGGAAAAATATTCCGGCCGCGTCAAACTGGGCCAGAATAAGTGAAACTTATGCGAAGTGCACGCTGTCGATAATTCCTTCCTTCTATTACGGTTGGCAATTCAATGGCGGTTTATATCATATCTGATGCCTGTGTTGTGTGTGAGTGTTTGTATGTGCAAGTTAATAGTTGCGTCCTGAAGATCCTCCGTCCTCTGTATCTCCTCCAGTGGTTGGCGGACTTCAGAGAAGCTTTCGTTGGGAATTACTTCCAATCACTGGCCTTGTGGCTCAGTGATATATTAATGTATTAAATAAAAAGTGACGGCAGAGCCCTAGTAAAGTTTGTATTTCAATCAATACTGAAAGCTAGAGTACAAAATCGATACTGAAATCAAAAAGTACAAAATGTTCCTGTATTAACTCAGCATTCCCCACGCCTATTTAGTTATCGATTTGCTTGGGTAGAACATTACTGCATCTTTGTTGCAGGCGTCGACTTTTTTCAAGACGGACTTATTAATTTGTGTGTTTTTTTTTTTTGTATTCGTTTATTTGCACATAATATATATTACATATTTTAGTAGGTAAACGGTAGAGAATGATGCTAGCGGTACGGCCGTAAAGCATTGCTTCTCAAGCACTTTGCTCTACCTTAAACGTGGGAGATGCTCCTTCTACTGCGCTCGACTCTACGCAGTTCCATCATTATGGTTGCTGCGAAGGAACTAAATAGGTTCCCAGCTGTCTTAGACTTCAGCATGATATTATCAATGCTCTCCACTCTGACGGGTAGGCCCAGTTTTTCCTCGAACTCAGTCTCTCCTCCAGAAACCGACCGCACTATGTGGTTGGCATCTTCCACTGTCCCTCTTCCGCACCAGGAACACTCGTCAGTCCTCATTAACAAACCGCTATACTTGTTAGTGAATCGGTGAAATATCTAGGTGATCATCTCGATCGATAGTTAACTTGGAAGCAGTACATCAAATCGAATCGAGAGCAGCTCAAGATGAAAACCAGGAAAATATTTTGGCTGTTAGAACCACGTTCTGAACTTAGTCTTGAAAACAAATTAAGGCTATATAAGGCCGTACTGAAGCGAGTAGGGACCTACGCATTGCAGTTATGGGGTACTGCTAGTAAGGCTATCAGAATGATTACATGTGCACCCTGGTATGTGACTAATAATGATATTCACAATGATGTTAGACTTCCCCTTGTTAAAGAATAAATACAACTATATGCAAACAGATACATGTATAAACTACATAACCACGCCAATGTCCTAGCACTAAGAGTTCAGGACGACTCAAGCAACCATTGGTTGTTACGTTCTGAGCATCTCGATATACCTGTATTGAATTCAGCCAGAACATAAGAGGTCCTTTATCAATCGCAACACCTCGTCCATATAAAAAATTTCCTACCTCAGACATGACAAAGGGATCAGTAACCCAACCGTCTTCTAATAGTGCTTTCTCTACATCAAGATTAACATACACTAAAATTGTCGGCTTCTCTGAACTATTCTTAAGAATTCCAATAATAATTTTGGGCATACGTTTGATTTTCAATGTACCAGGTAATATTTGCATACCCATATGTTCACCAAATGCTACTACATTCAATGCAACTAGTTGCTTTAGAAGCCATTTAATAGCACGATCCAGTTCATCACGTATATCTCGATTGGAGACCGTCTCGTGACCCACTAATTCCCATAAATCATTAATATAGCATTCACGTTTGATTAATATAACTTCAAAAAGGCGGATAAGAGGATTATTTGGTATTGTTGGTAAATACTTCGGTCGTATATACTCTGTTAAAATATTAAAATGTTGACCCATTGCTAAAGAAAATATTTACAATTAATTTTTTCAGTTTAAAAAAAAAGAATGATTTTTGAAAAACCTGAATGCTGTAGTTTTCAAATTTAAACTATAATACAAAGCTTTCCAACAATACTATAGCGCTGACTACTGGATAACTCAATCAAACATAGGCGACTCAAAAGATTACCTGTCCTAGACCTGCCCCACAGAAATAGATAAATATGTAAAGTTGGTAAATATATGGATTGATCTCATTGGAGCCCAAGCCATTCGGTTAACTAACAAATTTGTTTATTGTCTAGTATAAGACAGATTTCAAATAAAAACAGCAATTAAAAACATGAAAACTCTAATCGGGGCGCCCGCTTAGGAAAACCCTGTTCCCAGTCCTGCGTTTTTTAATATTTTCCGTAGTTTGTATCGAGTATAAAAAAAATTTAAATTTAAATTTAATTCTTCGAATAGAAACGGTTATGATATACCTGTTAGTGAATCGGTAAACTATCTAGGTACTCATCTTGTTATGGGGGTACTGCTAGTAATTCAAATATCGAAATTATACAGCGATACCAGAACAAGACTATCAGAATGATTACATGTGCACCCTGGTATGTGACTAATAATAATATTCACAAAGATGTTAAATTTCCCCTTGTTAAAGAATAAATAGAACTATATGCCTCTCCTCCAGAAACCGTCCGCACTATGTGGTTGGCATCTTCCACTATCCCTCTTCCGCACCAGGAACACTCGTCAGTCCTCATTACCAAACCTCTTCAGATAGCTGCGGAAACATCCATGGCTAGAAAATATCTATGAAAGATAAAAATTAGTATTACTATGCCTACGGTTGATCCACGGTTTCAATTCCGGGATGAGTGAGTGTGTCCAGCGTCCTTTCGTTGAATTGCTCCAGTTTAGTTGCTATCGAGCGATGCTATTGAGTCGGTCCCAGTTTCGGGATTGTGCTCTGGTATTCCGTTATGCGGTCTCCGTGACCAGGTGTTCTAGGGGAACTATTCCTGCTATGACGAGCGGTATGCGGCGCAAATACCTCAGCTGTAACTGGGAGTTTTCATTGCTCTCGACCAGATTGGCGCTGCGTAGAGGATAACGGACCTTATGACGCTCATTCAGAGAAGGCGCCGTTGTTGTTTCGGTCCCCTTGTATTCAGCATGATTCTAGACAGAGCTCTGCAGGAATCAGCAGCTTTTTTGTGCACATATTCCAGGTGCTCGCGGAAGGTCATTCTTGTGTCCAACAAGACGCCAAGTTACTTTATCGCTCTCCTTGACTAAATGGTGATGCTGCCAATCTTTATATGGGCCGTTTCCACCCTCTAGCGGCTGCTGACAAGGACAGCTTCAGTTTTATGAGCTGCTAGTTCGAGTCCTGCTGCTGTTAAACAATCTTGGCTGCAACTGATACATATATTCTCTGGATCCTTGAGCACCCTTCCTATGATGACGACGGCTAAATCATCAGCAAAGCCGATGGCGTGCGATCCTGCGGGTAGATCTAGACGCAGTACTCCATCATACATCGCATTCCGTAGCAGAGGCCCCAGCACTGACCCTTGGGGAACTCCGGCAGACACTGATTAAATTTCAGCGCCCTCACTCGTTTTATATATTATTGTTTTGCCTTCGAAGTAGCTCTTACCAATTTCTCTGGGATATTTAGGGATATTGTATCGAGCTAGCGCATCAAGTATCATATCCCAGTTGGCCGTGATGAACGCATTTTGTACATCCAGAGTCGCTATGGTGCTGCACTACTTCGCGCCATGCCTCCATTTGGTACCTTCGATTGCTGAAGTTGAAAGGTCCAAGACTTTGCCCAAAGCGTCCGTTGTTGATCTGGCCTTTCTGAAGCCAAATTAATTAAATTTGGAGAATAGGCCACCGCCGTTAGCGATTCCGGTCTCTAGCCTATAGCAAAGAAGCTTCTCAAACAACTTTCCTATTGTATCTAGAAGGCAGATGGGCCTGTAGGACGATGGCTCTTCCGTCGGGTTGCCAGCCTTGGGTAGCAGAAATAGGTTCTGCCTCTTCCAGATTGCGGAAAACGTTCACTGCACCAGGCACACATTGAACAGCTCAGCAAACGCATATGCATGCAAGGGCTTCAACGCTCTGTTTGGGATTCCGTTCGTTATTTATTGGGGATTCCGTCCGTAAGGGTTACAGCAGCTGCCAGAATTTCTTCTTCTGCGGCAAGAGAATCGGGGGCTTATGCATTTAGAGGGGGTAAAATTCGTGAATATTTATTATTACTGCTACATTGATTACCTTTAAATTTATTAATTATAAAGAGTGAAACATGTATATTATGACTTTACTTAAATAGTTTAATAAAAATACTAATTTGTGGTGTTAGTGATATGATGAATTCATTTTAGTTCATGAAATATATATCAATTTGTAGAATTAGATTTTTTAATTTATTTTTTATTAGAATATCATGTTTTATTTAAAGATTAAATTTTTTTATGAATGATATAGTTTATTTGATTGAGTGATAGTTAGTGTCATTAAATTCGATTTCAGTTGTTATAACTTTTTTGATTGATTGAATGAGTCTTTTATTTATATCTTTTGTTTTAATAAATGCTTATTTAGTAATTTATTATAGAAAAGAGTATATAAGAAGAGATGTAAATATTAATCGATTTATTATATTAGTATTAATATTTGTTTTATCAATAATAATATTAATTATTAGTCCTAATTTAATTAGAATTTTACTTTAGTGAGATGGTTTAGGGTTGGTTTCGCATTGTTTTGTGATTTATTTTCAAAATATTTATCTAATCGTATTGGGGATGTGGCCTTATTATTAGCAATTGCTTGAATATTAAATTATGTTAGATGAAATTATGTATTTTATTTAGAAATTATATAAAATGAACATGAAATAATATTAATTGGAAGTTTGGTTATACTAGCCGCTATGACAAAAAGAGCCCAAATTCCATTTTCTTCATGATTACCAGTGGCTATAGCAGCTCCAACTTCTGTATCTGCTTTGGTTCATTCTTCAACTTCAGTGACAGCAGGGGTATATTTATTAATTCGGATTAATATTTTATTAGCAAATAGATGATTAGGTCAATTTTTGTTATTATTATCTGGGTTAACAATATTTATAGCAGGGTTAGGGACTAACTTTGAATTTGATTTAAAAAATATTATTGCTCTATTTACTTTAAGTCAACTTGGATTAATGATAAGAATTTTATCTATAGGATTTTATAAGTTAGAACTATTTCATTTATTAACTCATGCATTATTTAAAGCTTTATTATTTATATGTTCTGGAGCAATTATTCATAAAATAAATAATTCACAAGATATTCGGTTAGTAGGAGGATTGAGAATTCACATGCCTTTAACTTCTACTTGTTTTAATGTTTCTAATTTAGCTTTGTGCGGTGTACCCTTTTTAGCTGGATTTTATTCAAAGGATTTAATTTTAGAAGTTGTAATAATTAGAAGCATTAATATATTTTCTTTTTTTCTTTATTTTTTTCTACCGGGTTTACTATTTGTTATTCTTTTCGGTTAGTTTATTATTCAATAACAGGGGATTTAAGTTGTAGAAGTTTAAATATATTAAATGATGAAGGCTGAGTTATATTGCGGGGCATATTAGGCTTATTAATTATAAGAATTGTCGGAGGAAGAATATTAAATTGATTAATTTTTATAATCTGTTTTATAATCTGTTTACCTATTTATATAAAATTATTAATTTTATTTGTTTGTATTGTAGGGGGTTTAATAGGTTATTTAATTTCTTTAAGAAATTTGTACAGAGTAAATAAATCTTTAAGATTTTATGCTTTAACAAATTTTATAGGATCTATATGATTTATACCTTGTATTAGAACTTATGGGTTAATTTATTTTCCTTTAAATTATGGTCAAATTGTTTGTAAAAGTTTTGACCAAGGTTGGTCTGAATATTTTGGGGGTCAACATTTATACAGAAAATTAGTAAATTATTCTTGATACATAATAGATTAAAAATTTTTTTAATATTATTTGTATTTTGAATTTTAGTTTTAACAATATTTTTTTTTATAGTTTTATAAATTCAAATAGCTCATATTTAGAGTATAAACCTTTGAATATAGTGAATATAGTGAATAATTTATAAAAAAAGAATTTTATTCTTACAATGAAAATGTAAAGTTTTATTTAAACTATATAAATAGAAGTGTAAATGGAATTTAACCATTAAAAGAAAAAGGTTAGCAGCTTTTACTTGAACACCACACTTCCTTAATTGGAGATAGCTCTGCATTTTATCATTAACAGAGATTGACCTCTATTTTGGTTTCAATTAAAAAGAATAAGGGTAAATTTACCTAAGATTAGATCGAAACTAATTGCAATCAATCGCTTCATGTTCATTTAAATTATAAGGTAGATTGAAAATTCAATACTTTTTAAATGCAAATCAGCACAATTCTTCGAATAGAAAAGAATACACGCATTTGAATGTATGCGTGCACACGTATAGGAAAAATGCATGCGCGTGGCGCTGCTGACATGTGCTTTTGAAAAATGGGCAAACACTTTGTTTAATAACTTCTGTATTACATAGTGGATTTTAATGATATTTTCAGCATATGCTCTACATATTCATAGATATGCAAAGACGTACATATTGGCCTCATTTCCAACTGAACTTAAATTTTAAGAAATTGGGGAATTTTGGAGCCGGTATCCAAAATCCAACAAAAAACAAAATTGTATAAAATATACATAAAACTAAATACAAAATTTGGAGGCTCTAGTTCTTAAGACGTCCGACATATATTTTATTAACTGCATTTCAATCATGCTTTTATTCGATAACAATTAAATGTGAATAGTTATCGAATATTTGAAACAAACTCGATATGCGCGTGCTATACACGAACCTACAAAAAATTTCAAGTCTCTAGCTCTTATAGATGCTGAAATCCACGCGTTCACACATACGGACAGACGGATAGACAGACGGGCGGACAGACAGACAGACAGACAGACAGACAGACAGACAGACGGACAAAGCAGAGCGGATAGCCTCGTTGTCCCTGGTCTGAAGATCTACACAATTCGCGACGAAGAGTCCTCCACTGGGTGCCAAAAAAAGCCTGGCCTGGCCTGGGTCCAGAATAAGTGAAACTTATGCGAAGTGCACGCTGTCGATAATTCCTTCCTTCTATTACGGTTGGCAATTCAATGGCGGTTTATATCATATCTGACGCTTGTGTTGTGTGTGAGTGTTTGTATGTGCAAATTAATAGTTGCGTCCTGAAGATCCTCCGTCCTCTGTATCTCCTCCAGTGGTTGGCGGACTTCAGAGAAGCTTTCGTTGGGAATTACTTCCAATCACTGGCCTTGTGGCTCAGTGATATATTAATGTATTAAATAAAAAGGGACGGCAGAGCCCTAGTAAAGTTTGTATTTCAATCAATACTGAAAGCTAGAGTACAAAATCGATACTGAAATCAAAAAGTACAAAATGTTCCTGTATTAACTCAGCATTCCCCACGCCTATTTAGTTATCGATTTGCTTGGGTAGAACATTACTGCATCTTTGTTGCAGGCGTCGACTTTTTTCAAGACGGACTTATTAATTTGTGTGTTTTTTTTTTTTGTATTCGTTTATTTGCACATAATATATATTACATATTTTAGTAGGTAAACGGTAGAGAATGATGCTAGCGGTACGGCCGTAAAGCATTGCTTCTCAAGCACTTTGCTCTACCTTAAACGTGGGAGATGCTCCTTCTACTGCGCTCGACTCTACGCAGTTCCATCATTATGGTTGCTGCGAAGGAACTAAATAGGTTCCCAGCTGTCTTAGACTTCAGCATGATATTATCAATGCTCTCCACTCTGACGGGTAGGCCCAGTTTTTCCTCGAAACTCAGTCTCTCCTCCAGAAACCGACCGCACTATGTGGTTGGCATCTTCCACTGTCCCTCTTCCGCACCAGGAACACTCGTCAGTCCTCATTAACAAACCTCTTCAGATAGCTGCGGATCAATGGCCAGAAAATATCTATGAAAGATAAAAATTAGTATTACCATGCCTAAGGTTGATCAACGGTTTAAAATTCCGGGATAAGTGAGTGTGTCCGGCGTCCCTTCGATGAATTGCTCCAGTTTAGTTGCTATGGGGCGATGCTATTGAATCGGTCCCAGTTTCGGGATTGTGCTCTGGTATTCCATTATGCGGTCTCCGTGACCAGGTGTTCTAGGGTAACCATTCCTGCTATGACGAGCGCTGCTTCTTCGGAGACTGTTCTGAAGGCGCAGCTGACTCGGATTGCGCTCAAACGGTATGCGGCGCAAATACCTCAGCTGTAACTGGGAGTTTTCATTGCTCTCGACCAGATTGGCGCTGCGTAGAGGATAACGGACCTTATGACGCTCATTCAGAGAAGGCGCCGTTGTTGTTTCGGTCCCCTTGTATTCAGCATGATTTTAGACAGAGCTCTGCAGGAATCAGCAGCTTTTTTGTGCACATATTCCAGGTGCTCGCGGAAGGTCATTGTTGTGTCCAACAAGACGCCAAGTTACTTTAGCGCTCTCCTTGACTAAATGGTGATGCTGCCAATCTTTATATGGGCCGTTTCCACCCTGCTCATGCTATACTTGTTAGTGAATCGGTAAAATATCTCGATCGATAGTTAACTTGGAAGCAGTACATCAAATCGAATCGAGAGCAGCTCAAAATCCAACAAAAACAAAATTGTATAAAATATACATAAAACTAAATACAAAATTGGAGGCTCTAGTTCTTAAGACGTCCGACATATATTTTATTAACTGCATTTCAATCATGCTTTTATTCGATAACAATTAAATGTGAATAGTTATCGAATATTTGAAACAAACTCGATATGCGCGTGCTATACACGAACCTACAAAAAATTTCAAGTCTCTAGCTCTTATAGATGCTGAAATCCACGCGTTCACACATACGGACAGACGGATAGACAGACGGGATGACAGACAGACAGACAGACAGACGGACAAAGCAGAGCGGATAGCCTCGTTGTCCCTGGTCTGAAGATCTACACAATTCGCGAGGAAGAGTCCTCCACTGGGTGCCAAAAAAAGCCTGGCCTGGGGCCAGAATAAGTGAAACTTATGCGAAGTGCACGCTGTCGATAATTCCTTCCTTCTATTACGGTTGGCAATTCAATGGCGGTTTATATCATATCTGAAGCTTGTGTTGTGTGTGAGTGTTTGTATGTGCAAGTTAATAGTTGCGTCCTGAAGATCCTCCGTCCTCTGTATCTCCTCCAGTGGTTGGCGGACTTCAGAGAAGCTTTCGTTGGAATTACTTCCAATCACTGGCCTTGTGGCTCAGTGATATATTAATGTATTAAATAAAAAGTGACGGCAGAGCCCTAGTAAATTTTGTATTTCAATCAGTACTGAAAGCTAGAGTACAAAATCGATACTGAAATCAAAAAGTACAAAATGTTCCTGTATTAACTCAGCATTCCCCACGCCTATTGAGTTATCGATTTGCTTGGGTAGAACATTACTGCAACTTTGTTGCAGTCGTTGACTTTTTTAAGACGGACGTATTAACCTGTATGTGTTTTTTTTTGTATTCGTTTATTTGCACTTAATATATATTACATATTTTAGTAGGTAAAAGGTAGAGAATGATGCTAGCGGTACGGCCGTAAAGCATTGCTTCTCAAGCACTTTTCTCTACCTTAAACGTGGGAGATGCTCCTTCTACTGCGCTCGACTCTACGCAGTTCCATCATTATGGTTGCTGCGAAGGAACTAACTAGGTTCCCAGCTGTCTTAGACTTCAGCATGATGTTAACAACGCTCTCCACTCTGACGGGTCGGCCCAGTTTTTCCTCGAAACTCAGCCTCTCCTCCAGAAACCGACCGCACTATGTGGTTGGCATCTTCCACTATCCCTCTTCCGCACCAGGAGCACTCGTCAGTCCTCATTAACAAACCTCTTCAGATAGCTGCGGAAACATCAATGGCCAGAAAATATCTATGAAAGATAAAAATTAGTATTACCATCCCTAAGGTTGATCAACGGTTTAAAATTTCGGGATAAGTGAGTGTGTCCAGCGTCCTTTCGTTGAATTGCTCCAGTTTAGTTGCTATCGAGCGATGCTATTGAGTCGGTCCGAGCGTCGGGATTGTGTTCTGGTATTCCGTTATGCGGCCTCCGTGACCAGGTGTTTTAGGGGAACCATTCCTGCTATGACGAGCGCTGCTTCTTCGGAGACTGTTCTGTAGGCGCAGCTGACTCGGATTGCGCTCAAACGGTATGCGGCGCAAATACCTCAGCTGTAACTGGGAGTTTTCATTGCTCTCGACCAGATTGGCGCTGCGTAGAGGATGACGGACTTTATGACGCTCATTCAGAGAAGGCGCCGTTGTTGCTTCGATCCCCTTGTATTCAGCATGATTCTAGACATAGCTCTGCAGGAATCAGCAGCTTTTTTGTGCACATATTCCAGGTGCTCGCGGAAGGTCATTCTTGTGTCCAGCAGGACTCCAAGATACTTTACCGCTCTCCTTGACTCAATGGTGGTGCTGCCAATCTTTATATGGCCCGTTTCCACCCTCTAGCGGCTGCTGACAAGGACAGCTTCAGTTTTATGAGCTGCTAGTTCGAGTCCTGCTGCTGTTAGACAATCTCGGATGTAACTGATACATATATCCTCTGGATCCTTGAGCTCCCTTCCTTTGGTGACGACGGCGGGTAGATCTAGATGCAGTACTCCATCATACATCCATCCGGCAGACACTGATTAAATTTCAGCGCCCTCACTCGTTTTATATATTATTGTTCTGCCTTCGAAGTAGCTCTTACTAATTTCTCTGGGGATATTGTATCGAGCTAGCGCATCAAGTATCATATCCCAGTTGGCCGTGATGAACGCATTTTTTACATCCAGAGTCGCTATGGTGCTGACCTACTTCGCGCCATGCTTCCATTTGGTACCTTCGATTGCTGAAGTTGAAAGGTCCAAGACTTTGCCCAAACGTCCGTTGTTGATCTGGCCTTTCTGAAGCCAAATTAATTAAATTTGGAGAATAGGCCACCGCAGTTAGCGATTCCGGTCTCGAGCCTATAGCAAAGAAGCTTCTCAAACAACTTTCCTATTGTATCTAGGAGGCAGATGGGCCTGTAGGACGATGGCTCTTCCGTCGGTTTGCCAGCCTTGGGTAGCAGAACTAGGTTCTGCCTCTTCCAGATAACGCATATGCTGTCTGTGGTATAGCCAGAACCATGATCCTTACGATCCATAGGCTGCGCTTGCTTGCCGGCTTATATTTTCTTGAATACTGTTTTGTACGCCTTCGCTGCCTGTGTAGCTATCACAGATGCACCACCTTGCCACCCTAACCAGCGATGAGGAGACAAATGTTTTGTCAAGTATAGAACCGCAACCAGACCGGCTGAAAGTGAACTGGTTTCCAGTGTTGAGCGGAGCCAAGTCCAGGGTCGCGAAGAATTCCAGAAGACTGCGACCACTGGCATGAGTCCTTTCGCTACCCTATTCCATCGCCCATGCGTTGAAGTCTCGTGCTACAATGGCCCGCCGTCCCCTCGCATCCTCTACGAATTCATCGAGCACTGCTACGAATTCGTTGAGCTGCGAGCTGGGTGTCAGGGTAGCAGCTGTACACCCACAGGCTGCCAAATTGGGCGCGTACCAACCCATTAAACGACTTGGCTTTTAATAGCTTGGTCGTTGAGATCTCGCATATCCACAGAGCGGCTTGTACATTCTGTACAAGTAGATCCTGTGCAGCTGCGCAGTTATTTTTTGAACAGCTTCTCGGTATGAGGGTCACTTAAAGCTGCCTACTGCGAGGTCAGTTGGCTCCACGTTTTGGGGTTTGGCGCAAGTTTTCGATATGTGGCACATCTCTCCGCACCTGAAGCAAGCACTTCTTAAGCTTTCATCTCTGGTGCAGTTTACCGCGACATAGCCATACTCCATGCACCGCGCAAATTCGGCATACAAGCCATCGAATTAGCACTTTCGACAGCTCGAGAAGGGCTCTGACCTTACACACAGGGAGCTCGACAGTAGCTCTCTGCTGGCCACCGAAACCTGTTTGGAGCGAGTTTATAAAAATCCGCCGATAATGATCAGTCCGGTACTGCTTCATTGATTGCTTCGGAGATCTCCTCTTTGCAGGCCAGTTCGTCCAAGTCACGAATCTCGATGGTTAGCCGATTCGGTCAGCGTTTTTACAACTACTCTATTTCCCAGGGCCTTGCCAACAGCTTGTTGGAGCACCTCAGCGCACTGCTCCGGCTTCCTCTTCCAGACTTCGTTTTGCGTACTCCCACATAAAGGCTGTCATTAGCGGTGTTTGATTAATATAACTTCAAAAAGGCGGATAAGAGGATTATTTGGTATTGTTGGTAAATACTTTGGTCGTATATACCCTGTTGAAATATTAAAATGTTGACCCATTGCTAAAGAAAATATTTACAATTAATTTTTTCAGTTTACAAAAAAAAAATGATTTTTGAAAAACCTGAATGCTGTAGTTTTCAAATTTAAACTATAATAAAAAGCTTTCCAACACTACTATAGCGCTGACTACTGGATAACTCAAGCAAACATAGGCGACTCAAAAGATTACCTGTCCTAGACCTGCCCCACAGAAATAGACAAATGTGTAAAGTTGGTAATATATGGATTGATCTCATTGGAGCCCAAGCCATTCGGTTAACTAACAAATTTGTTTATTGTCTAGTATAAGACAGATTTCAAATAAAAACAGCAATTAAAAACATGAAAACTCTAATCGGGGCGCCCGCTTAGGAAAAACCCCTGTTCCCAGTCCTGCGTTTTTTATATTTTCCGTAGTTTGTATCGAGTATAAAAAAAATTTAAATTTAAATTTAAAGTTAAGTAGCGGCTAATAATTCAGCACAATTCAATCGCAATTTCGATTCTTCGAATAGAAACGGTTATGATATACCTGTTAGTGAATCGGTAAACTATCTAGGTACTCATCTTGACCGGCGGAAGCAGCACATCAAATCGAAACGAGCAGTTCAAGATGAAAACCAGGAAAATGTATTGGCTGATAAGTTCTGAGCTTAGACTTGATATCAAATTAAGGCTATATAAGGCCGTAAGGAAGCCAATATGGACCTACTCATTGTAGTTATGGGGTACTGCTAGTAATTCAAATATCGAAATTATACAGCGATACCAGAACAAGACTATCAGAATGATAACATGTGCACCCTGGTATGTGACTAATAATAATATTCACAAAGATGTTAAATTTCCCCTTGTTAAAGAATAAATAGAACTATATGCCTCTCCTCCAGAAACCGTCCGCACTATGTGGTTGGCATCTTCCACTATCCCTCTTCCGCACCAGGAACACTCGTCAGTCCTCATTACCAAACCTCTTCAGATAGCTGCGGAAACATCCATGGCTAGAAAATATCTATGAAAGATAAAAATTAGTATTACTATGCCTACGGTGATCCACGGTTTCAATTCCGGGATGAGTGAGTGTGTCCAGCGTCCTTTCGTTTGAATTGCTCCAGTTTAGTTGCTATCGAGCGATGCTATTGAGTCGGTCCCAGTTTCGGGATTGTGCTCTGGTATTCCGTTATGCGGTCTCCGTGACCAGGTGTTCTAGCGGAACCATTCCTGCTATGACGAGCGGTATGCGGCGCAATACCTCAGGTGTAACTGGGAGTTTTCATTACTCTCGACCAGATTGGCGCTGCGTAGAGGATAACGGACCTTATGACGCTCATTCAGAGAAGGCGCCGTTGTTGTTTCGGTCCCCTTGTATTCAGCATGATTCTAGACAGAGCTCTGCAGGAATCAGCAGCTTTTTGTGCACATATTCCAGGTGCTCGCGGAAGGTCATTCTTGTGTCCAACAAGACGCCAGTTACTTTATCGCTCTCCTTGACTAAATGGTGATGCTGCCAATCTTTATATGGGCCGTTTCCACCCTCTAGCGGCTGCTGACAAGGACAGCTTCAGTTTTATGAGCTGCTAGTTCGAGTCCTGCTGCTGTTAAACAATCTTGGCTGCAACTGATACATATATTCTCTGGATCCTTGAGCACCCTTCCTATGATGACGACGGCTAAATCATCAGCAAAGCCGATGGCGTGCGATCCTGCGGGTAGATCTAGACGCAGTACTCCATCATACATCGCATTCCGTAGCAGAGGCCCCAGCACTGACCCTTGGGGAACTCCGGCAGACACTGATTAAATTTCAGCGCCCTCACTCGTTTTATATATTATTGTTTTGCCTTCGAAGTAGCTCTTACCAATTTCTCTGGGATATTTAGGGATATTGTATCGAGCTAGCGCATCAAGTATCATATCCCAGTTGGCCGTGATGAACGCATTTTTTACATCCAGAGTCGCTATGGTGCTGACCTACTTCGCGCCATGCTTCCATTTGGTACCTTCGATTGCTGAAGTTGAAAGGTCCAAGACTTTGCCCAAAGCGTCCGTTGTTGATCTGGCCTTTCTGAAGCCAAATTAATTAAATTTGGAGAATAGGCCACCGCCGTTAGCGATTCCGGTCTCTAGCCTATAGCAAAGAAGCTTCTCAAACAACTTTCCTATTTTATCTAGAAGGCAGATGGGCCTGTAGGACGATGGCTCTTCCGTCGGGTTGCCAGCCTTGGGTAGCAGAATAGGTTCTGCCTCTTCCAGATTGCGGAAAACGTTCACTGCACCAGGCACACATTGAACAGCTCAGCAAACGCATATGCATGCAAGGGCTTTCAACGCTCTGTTTGGGATTCCGTCCGTTATTTATTGGGGATTCCGTCCGTAAGGGTTACAGCAGCTGCCAGAATTTCTTCTTCTGCGGCAAGAGAATCGGGGGCTTATGCATTTAGAGGGGGTAAAATTCGTGAATATTTATTATTACTGCTACATTGATTACCTTTAAATTTATTAATTATAAAGAGTGAAACATGTATATATTAATCGATTTATTATATAAGATTAATATTTGTTTTATCAATAATAATATTAATTATTAGTCCTAATTTAATTAGAATTTACTTTAGTGAGATGGTTTAGGGTTGGTTTCACATTGTTTTGTGATTTATTTTCAAAATATTTATATAATCGTATTGGGGATGTGGCCTTATTATTAGCAATTGCTTTAATATAGATGAAATTATGTATTTTATTTAGAAATTATACAAAATGAACATGAAATAATATTAATTGGAAGTTTGGTTATACTAGCCGCTATGACAAAAAGAGCCCAAATTCCATTTTCTTCATGATTACCAGTGGCTATAGCAGCTCCAACTCCTGTATCTGCTTTGGTTCATTCTTCAACTTTAGTGACAGCAGGGGTATATTTATTAATTCGGATTAATATTTTATTAGCAAATAGATGATTAGGTCAATTTTTGTTATTATTATCTGGGTTAACAATATTTATAGCAGGGTTAGGGACTAATTTTGAATTTGATTTAAAAAATATTATTGCTGTATTTACTTTAAGTCAACTTGGATTAATGATAAGAATTTTGTCTATAGGATTTTATAAGTTAGCACTATTTCATTTATTAACTCATGCATTATTTAAAGCTTTATTATTTATATGTTCTGGAGCAATTATTCATAAAATAAATAATTCACAAGATATTCGGTTAGTAGGAGGATTGAGAATTCATATGCCTTTAACTTCTACTTGTTTTAATGTTTCTAATTTAGCTTTGTGCGGTATACCCTTTTTAGCTGGATTTTATTCAAAGGATTTAATTTTAGAAGTTGTAATAATTAGAAGCATTAATATATTTTCTTTTTTCTTTATTTTTTTCTACCGGGTTGACTGTTTGTTATGCTTTTCGATTAGTTTATTATTCAATAACAGGGGATTTAAGTTGTAGAAGTTTAAATATATTAAATGATGAAGGCTGAGATTTATTGCGGGGCATATTAGGCTTATTAATTATAAGAATTGTCGGAGGAAGAATATTAAATTGATTAATTTTTATAATCTGTTTTATAATCTGTTTAACCTATTTATATAAAATTATTAATTTTAATTGTTGTATTGTAGGGGGTTTAATCGGTTATTTAATTTCTTTAAGAATTTGTACAGAGTAAATAAATCTTTAAGATTTTATGCTTTAACAAATTTATAGATCTATATGATTTATACCTTGTATAGAACTTATGGGTTAATTTATTTTCCTTTAAATTATGGTCAAATTTGTTTGTAAAAGTTTTACCAAGGTTGGTCTGAATATTTGGGGGTCAACATTTATACAGAAAATTAGTAAATTATTCTTGATACATAATAATAGATTAAAAATTTTTTTAATAATTTTTGTATTTTGAATTTTAGTTTTAACAATATTTTTTTTATAGTTTTATAAACCAAAATAGCTCATATTTAGAGTATAAACCTTTGAATATAGTGAATATAGTGAATAATTTATAAAAAAGAATTTTATTCTTACAATGAAAATGTAAAGTTTATTTAAACTATATAAATAGAAGTGTAAATGGAATTTAACCATTAAAAGAAAAAGGTTAGCAGCTTTTACTTGAACACCCACACTTCCTTAATTGGAGATAGCTCTGAATTTATCATTAACAGAGATTGACCTCTATTTTGGTTTCAATTAAAAGAATAAGGGTAAATTTACCTAAGATTAGATCGAAACTAATTGCAATCAATCGCTTCATGTTCATTTAAATTATAAGGTAGATTGAAAATTCAATACTTTTTAATGCAAATCAGCACAATTCTTCGAATAGAAAAGAATACACGCATTTGAATGTATGCATGCACACGCATAGGAAAAATGCGTGCGCGTGGCGCTGCTGACATGTGCTTTTGAAAATTGGGCAACGCTTTGTTTAATAACTTCTGTATTACATAGTGGATTTTAATGATATTTTCAGCATATGCTCTACATATTCATAGATATGCAAAGGCTTATATATTGGCCTTATTTCCAACTGAACTTAAATTTTAAGAAATTGGGAAATTTTGGAGCCGGTATCCAAAATCCAACAAAAAACAAAATTGTATAAAAATAACATAAAACTAAATACAAAATTTGGAGGCTTCTAGTTCTTAAGACGTCCGACATATATTTTATTAACTGCATTTCAATCATGCTTTTATTCGATAACAATTAAATGTGAATAGTTATCGAATATTTGAAACAAACTCGATATGCGCGTGCTATACACGAACCTACAAAAAATTTCAAGTCTCTAGCTCTTATAGATGCTGAAATCCACGAGTTCACACATACGGACAGACGGATAGACAGACGGGCGAACAGACAGACAGACAGACAGACGGACAAAGCAGAGCGGATAGCCTCGTTGTCCCCTGGTCTGAAGATCTACACAATTCGCGATGAAGAGTCCTCCACTGGGTGCCAAAAAAGCCTGGCCTGGCCTGGGGCCAGAATAAGTGAAACTTATGCGAAGTGCACGCTGTCGATAATTCCTTCCTTCTATTACGGTGGCAATTCAATGGCGTTTATATCATATCTGACGCTTGTGTTGTGTGTGAGTGTTTGTATGTGCAAGTTAATAGTTGCGTCCTGAAGATCCTCCGTCCTCTGTATCTCCTCCAGTGGTTGGCGGACTTCAGAGAAGCTTTCGTTCGGGAATTACTTCCAATCACTGGCCTTGTGGCTCAGTGATATATTAATGTATTAAATAAAAAGTGACGGCAGAGCCCTAGTAAAGTTTGTATTTCAATCAATACTGAAAGCTGGAATACAAAATCGATACTGAAATCAAAAAGTACAAAATGTTCCTGTATTAACTGAGCATTCCCCACGCCTATTGAGTTATCGATTTGCTTGGGTAGAACATTACCTGCAACTTTGTTGCAGTCGTTGACTTTTTTAAGACGGACGTATTAACCTGTATGTGTTTTTTTTGTATTCGTTTATTTGCACTTAATATGTATTACATATTTTAGTAGGTAAAAGGTAGAGAATGATGCTAGCGGTACGGCCGTAAAGCATTGCTTCTCAAGCACTTTTCTCTACCTTAAACGTGGGAGATGCTCCTTCTACTGCGCTCGACTCTACGCAGTTCCATCATTATGTTGCTGCGAGGAACTAAATAGGTTCCCAGCTGTCTTAGACTTCAGCATGATATTAAATGCTCTCCACTCTGACGGGTAGGCCCAGTTTTTTCCTCGAAACTCAGTCTCTCCTCCAGAAACCGACCGCACTATGTGGTTGGCATCTTCCACTGTCCCTCTTCCGCACCAGGAACACTCGTCAGTCCTCATTAAACAACCTCTTCAGATAGCTGCGGAAACATCAATGGCCAGAAAATATCTATGAAAAGATAAAAATTAGTATTACCATGCCTAAGGTTGATCAACGGTTTAAAATTTCGGGATAAGTGAGTGTGTCCAGCGTCCTTTCGTTGAATTGCTCCAGTTAAGTTGCTATCGAGCGATGCTATTGAGTTCGGTCCGAGCGTCGGGATGTGTTCTGGTATTCCGTTATGCGGCCTCCGTGACCCCGTGTTTTTTATT
>NW_022045788.1:0-58637 GCF_003285905.1 Drosophila hydei
TGTGTGTGTGTGTCAGTGTGTGTGTGTGTGTGTGTCAGTGTGTGTGTGTGTGTGTGTCAGTGTGTGTGTGTGTGTGTGTGTCAGTGTGTGTGTGTGTGTGTGTCAGTGTGTGTGTGTGTGTGTGTGTCAGTGTGTGTGTGTGTGTCAGTGTGTGTGTGTGTGTGTGTGTCAGTGTGTGTGTGTGTCAGTGTGTGTGTGTGTGTCAGTGTGTGTGTCAGTGTGTGTGTCAGTGTGTGTGTCAGTGTGTGTGTGTGTGTGTCAGTGTGTGTGAAAAATTCACATTTGTCTAATCCTCCTACTCTCATTATTAGCTTCTACAAGTTTTTCAATAAGCATAAATTTCACTTTCAATTGTTTACACAGAGCATATGCGACAAAGCAAATATTTAAACGCAAGTGGAGTCATGCAAATTGAGTGTGTGTGTGTGTGTGTGTGTGTGTCAGTGTGTGTCAGTGTGTGTGTGTGTCAGTGTGTGTCAGTGTGTGTGTGTGTCAGTGTGTGTGTGTGTCAGTGTGTGTGTGTGTCAGTGTGTGTGTGTGTCAGTGTGTGTGTGTGTCAGTGTGTGTGTGTGTCAGTGTGTGTGTGTGTCAGTGTGTGTGTGTGTCAGTGTGTGGCAGTGTGTGTGTGTGTCAGTGTGTGTGAAAAATTCACATTTGTCTAATCCTACTCTCATTATTAGCTTCTACAAGTTTTTCAGTACCAAGTAGACATGTCTCACATTAATTATTACTTTATACTCCATACATCACCAATAATTTGATATATATGTAAGTAGTATTTACTTGTTAATCCACTAATATCTTTTCAGGAACTTCAAGATTTTATAGATGATGCTAAAGTAGTATTGAAATTAGAACTAAAAAGAGATGATTTTGATGGCTTGGTAAAAATCCTTTCGGTATTAAACCAAATAAATGAAAAGCAGTTTACTTTCGATAATATGTTTGACCCTTTAAGAGAAATTGTAAATTTACTTAAAAAATATGGATACGAGTTTAGGGATACTGAGCTCTTACAACTTAATGAGCTTCCTGATGCATGGCAAAAAATTAAACGACAAGCTGCGGTAACAAAACAGCTTATTGCACCCATACAAAGCTATCAAGTGGATCAAATTGAAAAGCGCATTTTGCTCTGCAACAATATGGCAAATACTTATCGAAAAAAATTTATGCAAAAGAAATTTTTTTCTGTTCCTTGCCCTAATTGCTATGAGCTTATTGATGAAACAGACTTAGAGATCGTTGAATTAGAACAACGGCAACAGACTTTGACGGAATCATCTGTTCTTTTCGAGCTGCAAGGGCCAGATCCTGCAAAAATTGAACTTTGTCGAAATGATTTAAAGCTTGCTAAAATAATGTGGGATTTTTCTATTTCAATAGAATCTACTATAAATGATTGGAAAAAAACACCGTGGAAAAAAATTGATATTGAAGGAATGGACCAAGAATGTAAAAAGTTTGGTAGAGAGTTAAGAGGATTAGACCCAAGTATGCGTACGTGGGAACCATTTATATTTATGGAAGCATCTTTAAAAAATTTAATGACATCACTGCGTGCAGTCACGGAACTTCAAAATCCGGCAATAAGGGACAGGCATTGGGTTGAACTTATGCAGACTACTCAGGTAAAATTCAGCATGGATGATTCAACGACTCTAAAGTATCTTATTGATCTAAATCTACATGAATATGAAGAAGAAGTTAAAAATATTGTTGATAAGTCTGTAAAAGAAATGAACATGGAAAAACAACTTCGAGATATAGCAGCTGCTTGGGCTGGTATGGAATTTGGCATAGAAATTCATGAACGTACAGGTATTAAATTATTAAAAGCCTCAGAAGAAATGATTGAAACGCTCGAAGATCATCAAGCTCAAATACAAAATATGATCTCCTCGAAATATGTAACTTTTTTCCTTCATGAAGTTTCTACTTGGCAACTGAAACTATCAAATGCTGACCAGATTATTGGTTCTTGGTTTGAAGTCCAACGAAAGTGGCAATATCTAGAGAGTATTTTTATTGGCTCTGAGGACATACGGTCACAGCTTCCTGAGGATTCAAAGCGTTTTGATTTTATTGATAAAGAGTTTAGAGCACTTTTGGCCCAAATGAACTCGGATCGAAATGTTGTACGCTCTACAAATCGTTCTGGTAGTAAACTTAACGAGCATTTGGAAACGTTACTTAAAATGCTTCTACTATGTGAAAAAGCCCTAAACGATTATTTGGAGACTAAACGATTATGTTATCCTCGTTTCTATTTTGTTTCCTCAGCTGATTTGTTGGATATTTTGTCGAATGGTAATAGCCCAGCAATGGTATCGCGCCATTTGACTAAATTATATGATTCAGTTGGTAAACTCAATCTCATAGCTGGCACTAGACAAGCAGGTGGGATGGTGGCTAAAGAACTCGAAGAATATGTCCCATTTCTTCAAAATTGTGATTGCAGTGGTAAAGTAGAAGTTTGGCTTAATCGAGTGACCGACAAAATGAGGGAGACGCTCCGTGATCAGCTAAGACGTTCGTTAACTCAATATGATCATAAGCCTCGTCACGTTTGGATATTTGAATGGCCAGCGCAACCAGCATTAGTTGGTACTCAAATAATGTGGACAGCTGAAACTAATGATGCATTTGCTAAAGTACAGCTGCGGTACGAAAATGCTCTTAAGGACTATAATAGAAAACAAGTGAATCAACTAAATAACCTAATTATACTTCTATTGGGAGATCTTACAGCTGCAGAGCGTCAGAAAGTTATGACTGTTTGTACCATAGACGTTCATAGTCGTGACGTTGTGGCTAATATTATAACAAAAAAAATTGAGGTACAGACAGCATTTCAGTGGCAAAGCCAATTGCGCCACCGATGGGATAGTAAAATTGACGATTGCTTTGCGAACATATGTGATGCCCAATTTCGTTATGATTACGAGTATCTTGGTAACACTCCTCGTCTTGTAATCACTCCACTTACTGACCGTTGCTATATAACGCTAACTCAATCTTTACATCTTGTAATGGGCGGCGCTCCTGCTGGTCCCGCTGGTACAGGAAAAACCGAAACAACTAAAGATTTAGGACGTGCTTTAGGTATGATGGTATACGTTTTTAATTGCTCCGAGCAAATGGACTATCAATCAATTGGTAATATACATAAAGGTCTTGCCCAAACAGGAGCTTGGGGTTGCTTTGATGAGTTTAATCGCATATCAGTTGAAGTATTATCCGTCGTTGCTGTTCAAGTCAAATGTATGCAAGACGCAATAAAAGCGAAAAAAACAACTTTTAGTTTTCTAGGTGAATACATTGCCCTACGAGCGACGGTAGGTGTATTTATAACCATGAATCCGGGATACGCTGGCCGTGCTGAGCTGCCGGAAAACCTCAAAGCCCTTTATCGCCCCTGTGCAATGGTGGTACCTGACTTTGCCCTTATTAGTGAAATTATGTTGGTCGCGGAGGGATTTCAGGAAGCACGTTTGCTAGCAAGAAAATTTATTACGCTGTACACACTATGCAAAGAATTACTCTCGAAGCAAGATCATTATGATTGGGGGTTACGCGCTATTAAATCAGTTCTTGTAGTTGCTGGAGCTCTAAGGGTAAATAATTAACAATTTTAAAATTTACTTAATTAATTTTTAAATAATCAGCTATGATTTTAATTTTGCCTTCGTGCTAAAACGATTAATAGATCACGAATTAAATACACGTAACCAGTAGACAAAATAGACAGAGGGAGTCCTGACAAGCCACGTTAAGTATTTATATTCTTAACCAGTACAAACGTACTAATCGTGCTCCGCTAATTAGCGGGGTCAATCAACCGACCCTATATGTACTGGTTCACTGGCTGAGTAAAAGTCGCGCTCTTTGCATAACAATTGGAACATATACTAGTTATATTCTATTATGATAAAGTGTATAAGAAATAAACTAATTTTATTAACCAAAATGTTGTTCATATATAGATAACAGTATTTTTATGTCCACGAGTTACCCTTAACCCCGATCGATCTGCGTTTTTTAATATTTTCCATAGCTTGTATCGAGCGTTAAAAAATAAATAAAAACCGACATTACGACATTAAGATTCGAATTAATATTACCTACGCAACGCACATAAAACTCTACCCCTTCATAGTAAAAAAAAATAACTTCCACTCGACGGCTGACACTCCCACTGCACACTGCCTGTGCGAGAACTTGCAAATCTCAACGAAAGTACCAGCTGTTAATTTAAAAACAATTCAATCTCAATTTAAATTATTCGCTTGGCTCTGTATCCAATTGAACTTAATATAATGAATATAGGGAAATTTGGAGCCTGTAAACAAAATATAATTAAAATCAATTGTTTAAACTATAAATAAGACTAACTGCAAAATGTGGAGGCTACAGGTTTTAAGCCGTACGATATACAATTTATGAACTGCATTTCTATCAAATTTTTATTCGATAACAATTAACTTGATAATCTAATGTTCAAAGGTGTATCGCTCAAGTGTCCCATAGTTTTAGTAAACCAATGGACTCTACTCTGCCCTTCTCTCCCAAACTGCATTCTTAGCATCACCAAGCAGGTAACTAGCGCTATGGAGAACTCAGATACTACATTCCAAATACCTGCTTTGAGAGCAGTATCTGCGTTTCTTGAGCTTTTTTGGCGTACAAGTTCTACATTCACTTAGCATGAAATGTATGTATAAATATGTATACGTAAACAAATTAATCCATCCTGATGAAGATTAGGTTGGGTTAATTTCTTCCAATCGATGGCCTTGTGTGACATGAAGCCTCCTTTCCAGAATGTTAGCTGCTTGCTAAGCTGTTGTGTTCTTCTAACTTAAAGAATTGATGCAATTCGTTACTGCATTGGCCAGTATCTGCCGTCAGCTGTTTTTGTGGATCCCTGGACAGTTAAATTTTTTCGTCTCATTGCACATTTAACCCCTCTTGGAACACACTGTTTCGTCGATTTCTTATTTTCTCTCTCAACTCTTTACTCGAACACTGAATGAATCGTCCGATTGTTTTTAACAATTTCGAGCAAACCAATTTTTTTATGTACAAGAACATGACGAATCATTCAGTATATACACTCCTGAAGCTGGTGTCCCGCAAGGAAGTGTTTTGGGTCCAGTTTTGTATACAATATTCACGGCTGACCTACCTACAAAAAACGCTGTTGAGATAGCAACATATGCTGACGATGCCGTAATCATTGCTACGAACGCTGACCCACAAGTTGCATCCAACCTACTCCAAGAACTTGGTCTGACTGAAGTATAGATTCAAAAGTGGAGAATAATAGTGAAGACACAAAAGTCAGTGCAAGTTACACTAAACGGTCATGCTATACCTGTTAGTGAATCGGTAAAATACCTAGGTATTCATATTGATCGGGGCTAACTTGGAAGCAGCACATAAAATCGAAACAAGAGCAACTCAAGGCGAAAACCAGGAAAATGTATTTGCTGTACTGAAGACAGTATGGACCTACGCATTGCAGTTATTGGATACTGCTAGTAATTCTAATATCGAAATTATACATACATGTGCGAATGATTACATGTGCTCCCTAGTATGTGACTAATTATAATATCCATTGTTAAATGAAGAAATACAACTATATGCAATCATTTATCTGTTATTCTATTCTATTCTGTCATTCTCTAGGTTTTGCTGTTGATATTTTATTTTATGGTGTTTTTCATTAGGTCCAGATGCTGTTAGATCCATGTATTAAATTACCTTTGAATAGGGATGCAACCGGCCACCTTTAATCGCCTTTACGGAATTTATTTAGTTTTTTGCTCTTCCAGTGTCAATTAAAATTTTTAATGATCTTTCACCCAGTTGTCTTTGAATGACCGGCAGCTATGAACAACCTCTAAAAAGTTTAACGAATCATTTATCGGTTGTTATTCTTTTCTATTCTGTCGTTCTCTAGGTTTTGCTGTTGATATTTTATTTTATGGTGTTGTTTTTTAGGTCCAGCATCGTTCCTACCTATATTAACAGATGCGGTTAGATCCATGCATTAAATTACCTTTGAATAGGGACCGGCCGCTAGGAACAACCCCTAAAAAGTTTAACGAATCATTTTGGCCCTCAGCGTCCTTTTCAGCTTAGGATATCTCAGCCGTCTCCTGATACTTTTTGTCTTACTTAATCTTGTGGCTAATATTGACAACCCTTTGTCGCTCTGGTCGAAAATACGTTTAGAGTTGTCAATAATTGGTAGTATATCGAGTGATCATCGATCTTGCGAATTGTGGCAATATCGAATTATTAAAATACAGTCCCTGCTAAAAATCAGCGAAAAATTGACATTGTCGAAATAATGGTACCGTAGCTTTTTGGACCAAGGCCCATATTTTATCACGACGTCTTCAAAGTCTGGGTTAACAAACTCAATATCAAAATATAGATTTCCAACAATAAGCACTTTATAAAAACCATGTGGAATAGGAGTCACGCTGGAAATCAGCTACCACTGCTATGGCTAAATTTCGATATCCACTGGCGTCTCTGAACTGACAGGCGTTCAGATGAATTTTGTTTTTTTTTTTCAGTTAGAATATCAATGCTCACTAAGGCCGGGGAAACCTGAACAGAACTCTTTTCAATTTCAAAAATTTTTTAGAATTAAAAAAAATTAAAAGTTAACAATGTTTTTATATTATATTATTATATTTAATTACTTATACTAATATCATTGATGTTATTTGTGCAGCGTGATGATCGTATGAGACCTGAGGATCAAGTACTTATGCGAGCATTAAGAGATTTTAATATTCCAAAAATTGTAACTGACGATCTTCCTGTTTTCATGGGCCTTATTGGTGATTTGTTTCCGGCATTAGACGTACCTCGAAAGCGGAATTTGGAATTCGAGACTGTAATTAAACGGTCAGCAATCGACTTAAAATTACAACCAGAGGATGGCTTTATTTTAAAAATTGTTCAACTAGAAGAATTGTTTGCAGTGCGCCATTCAGTATTTATTATAGGTTTTGCTGGAACTGGAAAGTCAGAGGTGTGGAAAACACTTAATAAAACTTATCATAACCAAAAACGGAAGCCGCATTACAATGATCTCAATCCAAAGGCGGTAACAAATGATGAATTATTTGGGATTGTTAATCCAGCAACTCGCGAATGGAAAGACGGCCTATTCTCTATTTTAATGCGTGATCAAGCTAATTTGGGCGGAACTGGTCCAAAGTGGATTGTGCTTGATGGTGACATTGATCCTATGTGGATTGAAAGCCTAAACACTGTAATGGATGATAACAAGGTTTTAACTTTAGCCAGCAATGAACGAATTGCGCTTACTAAAGAAATGCGCTTACTTTTCGAGATAGCATCCCTACGTACTGCAACACCAGCAACAGTCTCTCGAGCAGGAATACTTTACATAAATCCGCAGGATTTAGGATGGACCCCTTTCATACAGTCCTGGTTAGGTACGCGAACTAACGCAAGTGAAGTAGCTACACTTAATGTACTTTTTGATAAATATGTGCCGCCATTACTAGAACTTTTTCGGGGACGGCTAAAGAGCATCACTCCTATTTCAGATATTGCCCGGTTGCAAATGACGTGCTTCTTATTAGATAGTACATTGACTCCACAGAATGTGCCTCATGACTGTCCCAAAGATTGGTACGAGATTTATTTTGTTTTTAGTGTTATTTGGGGTTTTGGATCCTCCCTTTTTCAAGACCAGATTATAGATTGGCGTAATGAGTTTAGTAAATGGTTTCAGAATGAATATAGAGCTGTCAAATTTCCACCATCAGGAAATATATTTTCATACTATATACATAATGAAAGCAAAAAATTTTTACCTTGGACTAATCTTGTACCGGACTTTGAACTTGATCCTGATCTTCCCCTCCAATCAAATTTGGTTAATTCTGCAGAGACAACTCGGCTTCGCTTTTTTATGGATACTCTTATTGAAGAAGATCATCCTCTAATGCTTATTGGGCCTTCTGGATCTGGCAAGACAATATTAATGAATGCTAAGTTAACTACTTTACCGACAGAAAAATTTGCAGTAACTAATGTACCGTTTAATTTTTACACAACATCGGAAATGCTGCAGCGCATATTAGAAAAACCGCTAGAAAAAAAAGCTGGTCGCAATTATGGTCCAATAGGTAACAAAAAAATGATTTATTTTGTGGATGATATGAATATGCCGGAAGTGGATAAGTATTTTACCGTTCAACCGCATACACTGATCAGGCAATTTATGGATTATCACCATTGGTATGATCGAACTAAAATGACTTTGAAAGATATACATAAATGCAATGTAGTTTCGTGCATGAATCCTTCAGCAGGATCTTTTACAATCAATCCAAGATTACAAAGGCACTTTTGCTCCTTTGCAGTAAAGTATGTTCATTATTTTACACTTCTAGTTCAACTAAATAATTTGTTGCAAAAATTTCTTTTACAGTCAGCCAAGTCAGGAGGCTTTATTTCATATTCTTAATTCAATACTCTCTCAGCATTTGGAAAACCCACAACATAAGTTTGATAAAAACATTATTAAGGAATGTACAGCTCTTGTCAATACAGCCATTGCCCTACATCTAAAAGTGGTCAGTTCCTTTCTTCCCACAGCATTGAAATTTCATTACAATTTTAATTTACGTGACCTAGCCAATATATTTACGGTAAGTAACAGAATATTTATTATATTGTTAAAAAATAAATGTAATATATCTAGGGTGTTCTCTATGCTAATAATGAAACATGCCCCAATTTCAATCTTTTAATTCGTTTATGGGCTCACGAATGTTTTCGAGTATATGGCGATAAACTTGTGGATCAAACTGATATAGGGAACTTTAAAAAGGTAATTACCGATGTAGTGCGAAAAGGAATAGAAGGCATTAGTGAGGATATTATATATGCACAGCCCCACATATTTTGCCATTTTGCAAAAGGTCTATCAGATATTAAATATATGCCTATATTAAACTGGGATCGCTTAAAATCATTGTTAGAAGAAGCTCAGATGCGTTATAATGACTATGTAGGAGCGATGAATTTGGTGCTTTTCGATGATGCCATGTCACATGTTTGTCGGATAAGTAGAATTTTAGAATCTTCAAGAGGATATGCTCTTTTAATTGGAGTTGGCGGTTCAGGGAAACAATCGCTTACTCGTTTAGCGGCATTTATTTCCTCTCTAGACGTCTTTCAGATTCAACTAACAAAAGATTACAGCGTCAATGATTTAAAAACAAATATTGCTGTATTATATTCAAAGGCGGGAGTCAAAAGCACAGCGTGCTGTTTTTTAATGACTGATTCCGAGGTTGCGCGTGAACAGTTTTTAGTTCTTGTTAATGATCTTTTGGCGTCTGGGGATATACATGAACTTTTTCCCGATGACGAAATGGAAAACGTTATAGGGGCTGTACGTAACGAAGTAAAGCAACTTGGAATTATTGACAGTCGCGAAAATTGCTGGAAGTATTTTATTGAGAAGGTTCGCAGTCTTCTGAAAGTGGTTCTGTGCTTTTCGCCTGTTGGTGCAACGCTTCGTGTACGGTCAAGAAAATTTCCTGCCCTTGTTAACTGCACTACAATAGATTGGTTTCATGAGTGGCCACAGCAAGCACTTGAGTCTGTATCAATGCGATTTTTATCAGAGATTACTGTGCTGCCAATAGAATTAGCACCGCCTGTTTCGAAATTCATGGCTTACGTGCATAAGACTGTTAACGATATTTCTGAGCTGTACTTAGCCAGTGCAAAACGATACAACTATACCACACCCAAATCTTTTCTTGAGCTGATTTCTCTTTATTCGAAACTATTATATGAAAAAGTCAATGCTAATTTGGATCGTCGAAATCGATTAGAAAATGGTTTAATTAAACTTGCTAGTTGCACTAATGAAGTAGATGCTCTCCAGGATGTTCTTAAAGTACAAGAAGTCGAATTAAAAGTGAAAAATCAGGAGGCAGATAATCTTATAATAGTGGTCAGCACAGAAAATGAAAAAGTATCGAAAGAACGCGCTTATGCCACTAAAGAGGAAAAAAATGTGCGTCAGATTGAAGAAGATGTGGGAGCTAAGGCCAAACTGTGCGAAGAAGATTTTCGTAAGGCTCAACCGGCACTTCTCGCTGCTCAGGAAGCCCTTAATACTCTCAATAAAAATAACTTAACTGAGCTTAAGTCATTTGGATCACCCCCAGATGCTGTAGTGGGTGTATGTAGTGCTGTTTTGGTACTTTTTTCTCCTAATGGAAAAATACCTAAGGACCGTAGTTGGAAAGCGTCTCGTGGTATGATGGGCAATGTTGACAAATTTCTCGATAATTTAATTAATTATGATAAAAAGCACATACACCCAGATGTAATAAAGGCATTACAGCCATATGTTCTAGACCCTGAATTCAATCCAGAAAAAATTATATCAAAATCATCTGCAGCTGCCGGTTTGTGTTCATGGGTAATTAATATTAACCGGTTTTATGATGTGTATCTCGTGGTTGAACCTAAGGAACGAGCTCTTGTTGAAGCTGAGAAGGAACTAAATGATGCAAGAGATAAACTTACGGCATTGAATCAGCGACTTAATGAACTCGAACAGGAGTTAAATATCCTACAAATTTCATTCGATGAGGCAATGGCAAAAAAACAAAAGTGTCAAGATGAAGCAGATAAAACTGCTTTTACCATCGATATAGCTAACCGATTAATAGGTGGACTAGCTACGGAGAAAGTTCGATGGATAGATTCCGTGAAAAAGTAAGAAATATCTTTAAATATATGTGAAATAAATTTTTATTTAAAATATTTTTTCTTAATATAGCATAACATTGGGCATTAGACAACTACCTGGAGATATATTACTTATATCATGTTTTATATCTTATGTTGGCTGCTTTACTCGTGTTTATAGAACAGAATTGCAACAAAAGATGTGGATGCCGACCTTTCAAAATATGCAGGTAAATAACACATTTACACACCGTTACACATACATTGACTAATTTCAAAGCACATCAGTAAGTTGCATTAGATAAGAGAGAAAAAGAATTAAATATTTAAATTGATGATGATAAGATTGTTGATGAACAATAATTTAAATTTATTAAAGGATAATACCTTTACTTTTATTAAATTTTTTATATTAAGAAGTGTATTGATAATTAATCTCGCACACCAAAAGAATTTAAATGCTCAACCCCTTTTTCATGTGCCATTGTCCGTTCTGAGAACTAATTATGATCTGCATCGTCTCAATATCCGTTATTAGCAATCCCTTGGAAGCAAAGAACAATTTTTTCCTAACCATTTATAGCTTATTCAAATGTCTCTATTTCAGAGACATTAATTTTGGTAAAAAGTTTAATTCAAATTCAAGTGTATTTAAATTTAATCAATAATAAGCATTCTTAACGAAGCATAGGTCCACTGGGAAGTTAGCCAGCTTGCCACAAGAAGACATAACATGATAATCGTAATATGTTGCGAGAGCAGCGTTATCAGTTTCCAACTATCACTTTGTAGCTTTGTTGTCTTAATTAGTTTTGTACGAGACCTTTATACATTAAGTATTACATGACGCAATATGTTTCGAGGCCAACCCGCCAACTAACACTGCGTTTATTAAATTAGTTTTGTGCGAGACCGTTATACATAAATAGTTTCCTAACCTAATCATCAGAGAAGGGAAACAACGACAGTTCCTCAACAGCGGATTAAAGTCGTTGTACCAGTTGCCTCCAGATATACGTCATACAGATACCATTTTTCATTAAAACACAATTTAAAAAATGAATTTGAAAAGGATTAAGGATTTTTCATTGTAGCAATTCGCACAATCGGTTATAACCCCGTATTTTCTAAGCTATGTCCAAGGAAATCAAAAACTTTCTATTAATCGAAATTATTGCCGTTTTGGTGAAAAAAGGCGGGTAGTACATTTCGAAGAATTACCGATGACATTCTGCGAGAACAAATGGCATGCTACTTTTACATCGATGGCACAAAAATAAAAGTATTGCAAATTTCTCCCATTGACAATGGTAATTCAGTGAATAATAAAATAAGCGAATGATGAGCTGTCACAACTAAATATTTTTGTCCATCAATAGGTTTTTATTCTAAATTAAATATTTATATACTTTTTTTATTAAATATCTTTATTTAGCCCCCAATACCTTCGACAGAGGGAATTGATCCATTTGAAATGATCTGTGATGATGCACAAATTGCTGAATGGAACAATCAAGGACTACCAAGTGACCGTATGTCCGCGGAAAATGCCGCCATTTTAGTTCAATCTCAGCGATATCCGCTTATGATTGATCCTCAACTGTGAGTATGAAATTGTCACACAAAATGTAAACTAATCTTATCTTTAGCCAGGGCATAAAGTGGGTTAAGTCCAAATATGGACCATCTCTCGTTGTATTGCGGCTTACCCAAAGAGGCTACCTTGACTTGGTTGAAAAAGCGGTTAGCAATGGAAACGTTCTCTTGATTGAAAACATTGGAGAGAATGTCGACGCTGTTCTTAATCCATTACTGGGTCGCATGCTTATTAAGAAGGGAACAATATTAAAAATTGGGGACCGTGAAATTGACTTTAATCCGAATTTTCGTTTGATTTTGCATACAAAGTTAGCCAACCCACATTATAAACCTGAAATGCAAGCACAAACTACACTAATAAATTTTACAGTAACTCGTGACGGATTAGAAGATCAACTATTAGCTGAAGTAGTCAAAGTTGAGAGACCTGACTTAGAATCTATGAGAACTCGCCTAACACAACAACAAAATCATTTTAAAATTACATTAAAACTTTTGGAAGATGATCTTTTGGCCCGATTGTCCTCAGCTGGTGATAATGTTCTTGAAGATATAACCTTGGTAATGAATCTAGAAAAAACAAAAAAAACGGCAGATGAAATTGAAATAAAGGTTGCTGAAGCAAAGATTACAGGTGTTCAAATTGACACCGCCAGAGAAGCATACAGACCTGCTGCCGAGCGAGCTTCTATTATATATTTTATACTTAATGACTTATTTAAAATAAATCCAATCTATCAGTTTTCCTTAAAAGCATTCACAGTAGTATTTAATAATGCAATGATTAACTCTGCTCCTGCTGAAAAACTTAAGGATCGTGTTGATAATTTAATGGAATCAATTACATATAGCTGCTACATTTACACATCTCGAGGACTTTTTGAGCAAGACAAACTAATATTTCTTACCCAAATGTGTTTACAAATCTTGGTTAATATGGGTGAAGTGGAGCCAACTGAACTTGATTTTCTTCTGCGATTTCCTTATATGGCCAATCAAACTTCAAATTTTTCTTGGCTTAGTCATACTGGATGGGGGGGAATACGTGCTTTAAATAACTTGCCAGCTTTTAAAGGACTTGAAAAAGATATTGAAGGATCTCACAAACGCTGGATGAAATTTATTGATTCGGAGTGCCCAGAAAATGAAAAATTACCTGGTGAATGGAAAACAAAATCGGCAATTCAGAGGTTGTGCATAATGCGTTGTATACGTCCAGACCGGATGTCATACGCCATGAAAGGCTTCATTGATGAGAAATTAGGTTCAAAGTATATTGATGCACGCTCTATAGAATTCTCTAAAACCTTTAAAGAGTCAAGCCCTGAAACTCATATTTTCTTTGTTCTATCGCCTGGTGTTGACCCGCTAAAAGATGTTGAAAAAATTGGAAAAGTCTTGGGTTACAGCTTTGATCATGAGAACTTTCATAGTGTGTCATTAGGTCAAGGGCAAGAAATTATTGCTGAAAAAGCTATTGAAACAGCTTCTCAACAAGGTCATTGGGTCATTCTACAGAATATTCACCTTGTTGCACGCTGGCTGTCTAGCCTTGAAAAGAAAATAGAAGCATCCCTTATCAACGTGAATCCGAAATATAGACTTTTTTTGAGTGCTGAACCTGCAGCTGATCCAATGAATCATATTCTACCACAAGGCATTCTTGAGTCTGCAATTAAAATTACCAATGAACCACCAACAGGAATGATGGCCAATATACATAAAGCTTTAGATAACTTTACCGATGAAACTCTAGAGATGTGCTCTAAGGAAACCGAATTTAAAGCTATTCTTTTTTCACTGTGTTATTTTCATGCCGTCGTAGCAGAACGTCGTAAATTTGGACCACAGGGATGGAATCGTTCGTATCCGTTTAATGTGGGCGATCTTACAATTTCAGTGTATGTTCTTTTTAATTATTTGGAAGCTAACACTCGAGTTCCGTGGGAAGATCTACGTTATTTGTTTGGTGAGATCATGTATGGTGGACATATTACAGATGATTGGGACCGTCGATTGTGCCGCACCTACCTTGAGGAATTTATGCAGCCAGAGCTTATCGATGGGGATCTAGAGTTCTGCCCGGGTTTTCCAGCTCCAGGAATTCTAAAATACGCTGGATATCATTTGTATATCGATGAAAATTTGCCATCAGAAAGCCCTGCTCTTTATGGGTTAAATTTAAACGCAGAAATTGGATTTCTTACGACAGTATCAGAGCGACTTTTCCGAATAGTATTTGAATTACAACCTCGTATGTCTAGCGGTTCAGGCGGAAGTGGTGAGTCTGTCTCACAAGAGGATATTATTAAAGGAGTTATTGAAGACTTACTAGATAAAGTTCCCACGCCATTTAATATTGTTGAGCTTATGGGGCGTGTAGAGGATCGTAATCCATACATTATAGTTGCTTTTCAAGAATGTGAACGGATGAATATTCTTATGTCGGAACTTAGACGATCACTTAACGAATTAGACTTGGGCCTTAAAGGGGAACTAACAATATCATCCATTATGGAAGATCTTATGTTATGTCTCTATATGGATCAAGTACCAGAGCAGTGGACCAAGCTCGCCTATCCAAGCCTGTTAGGTCTTCAATCTTGGTTTGGAGACCTCATGCAGCGTCTTCGAGAATTAGAAAGTTGGGTTTCTGACTTTAAATTGCCATCATCTATTTGGTTAGCTGGTTTCTTCAATCCACAGTCTTTACTAACTGCAATTATGCAGCAAACAGCACGAAAAAATGAATGGCCACTTGATCGAATGTGTCTTAACTGTGATGTTACAAAAAAATTTAAGGAGGAATTCACGTAAGCATTAAAATCTAATGGTCTGATCATAGAAATTAATTTAAAACATGAATTAGTTCTGCACCTAGAGAAGGAGCTTATGTCAATGGATTGTTTATGGAAGGCGCTAGGTGGGACATGAAAATGAGCACAATAACAGATGCCCTAAACAAAGAATTATTTCCTTCTATGCCCGTTATTTACATTAAAGCTGTTACACAGGATAAACAGGATACAAAGAATGTTTATGAATGCCCAGTATATAAAATACGGTAAGTGCAACACTATATGATTGTTTAAACTTTTTTATTTGTTAATTATTTTTAATTTCTTAAATATTATTATTACTTTATTGGTTATAAACGGAAATCAATCTTTTACTTTAGAACATCAGTATCCGAACAAATATCTGTTCTTATCTTTAAAACCAAAACTTTTTTATCGAACCGTAAGTATGAGCTAGAGAGCTAGGCTCTTGAATACCACGCGAGTTATCAATTAGAAGTAATCAAACCTCACAATGTCGTTGAAGACAATTACTGTTTTCTGTTTAATGTTTAGAAATTAAAGACACGTCTGCATTGTTTCAAAGCTCAATACAAAGTGTTTATTAACTGAGAGTCGGTCTAGTCTTTTGCCTGTCGTTTTGTAGCTGCAACGTCCGTGCGTTTTGCTTCTCGCTTGGTTTTTTCGCAATACGGAGAAATATCCTATCCGCTTATTTTCTGTTCGATCTGGTTACTTTCATGTAGAAATCGTTTATGAAAGTCTCGTTTAGGCTCGACGACAAGTTTGTGTCGTACGTATGTGTGTACTTCCATGTTTATATATGTATGTAAGCACATATGTATATATATTTTTTATGTGCATACGTGTCTATATGTAAGGACATATGCATGTATATATTTTTGCGCATACATGTCGTCCCGTTTATGTTTTATTTCGCCCTTAGTGGTTTTGTTGGTGGGGTGACTTATAAGGTAACTCCTCCCTTCCGGGATTGATAGCTAGCGTGGAGATCTGGAGTGAACGAAATCTGTCGCTTCTTTGTCATAAAACGTTTCCATTTCACGTATCTTTAAGTGACTAGTGTTGAGCTACGTATTTCAAATGGTATATCGACACTAGGATTGACTTTAATGTTGCTTTTATTTAATATCAGGTCATCCTTCCTATGGTTCCACACCACCAGATTACAGGTTGCTGTTTTCCGGTCTTATTCCATTTTAAAGACTGTCTCCCGTTGGGGTTTTGACAGTCGTCGGCTTACAGATATACATATTGGCACGTGTGCAATTTTGGCATATGTACATATATACTCTATGAGTGTTCTTGAGACGTTGCGATGATGTTTTTGTTAGTAATTTGTCAGTTATCAGTGTTTTGTCTGCGGATAGTATGCATTCAGGACTTATGTTTAATTTTAGTCATTAAAGTAATTTCTAGTATATTATTTACATAATTATATGTTACAGCAACATTTATTGTTTATTATAGTAAAATCGTGCAACTCGTGGATTTAATTTGTAATTTTTTTCATTTATTCTTTTTTTTTTAGTTGTTGTCAAACGTCTTATTTTTGATTTATGGAGTTTCTGATTTCTTGACTTAATGCAGGTGACTCCCTTGTCCTATTTAATCCTATGCTTAGAAAAACGTGGGGTCAGTTTATTTCATTTTTTCCTTTCTAAAAGTCAATTCATCTTTTTCTAGTTCTGGTGGTTCCTTTCTTTTTCTATTCAAATTTGATGTACGCTTTTTAATCTGGTAGGCTAGTTCTTGTTCTTGTTTAGTTCTTGTAAATAATCATGTTCATTAGAGAATTTAATTGATTTTTGGAACATATGAGTCTTTCCCGAAAATAGTTCAAAAGGTGTATAATTGATATCAGAGTGTATTGAATTATTGTAAGTAACTACAACTTCTGCTAATGTATTGTCATGTGAGCAGGGGCCGTTCGACTTATTTCTTTCTACTGGGGCATTACTTGACGACTGTTAAATTGAAGTGACATGTCTAATGTCATATTGAGTGCAAAAATCATCAAACAAATTTCCTGTGAATTTCGCTCCTTGGTCGCATGCCATTTTCTTTGGTAAGCCATGTATACACATGTAGTATCTAAGAGATTTTACAATGCTTAAGCAATTTCTAGCTGGTATGGTATATGCTGCTGCATATCTTAAAAATGTGTCTGTGTATGGTATATGCTGCTGCATATCTTAAAAATGTGTCTAGTATTGTTAACACATTTTGATTGTTAATAGTGTACAGGTCTATGTGCAAAATATCTAAAGGTAACTTGTTGACCTCCGTTTCTTTATAAGGCATTTTTTGTTTTCTATCGTACTTGAGAGTTTGACAAATGTCACAGTTGCTAATAGTTTTAGCGATTTTTTGTTTCATATGAGGAAAATTCAAGTTTCTTTTTAAGTACGAAAGATTCTCGTCTTGGTTTGTTATTTCCGTTAAGATTTCCATACATCTTACAAGATTATAAAGTTGGCTGTTCGCAAAATATTTGGACCGTGCAATAATTTGCTTCGGTGTATGTTATTGTTCTACTAGCAAATGACACTGGTTTGTCGGATCCTAGTTTTCCTTGGGATAGGACGGTTCCCAGGGCAACAATACTCGCGTTTGTGGTTAAAATAAAGGATTTACTAAAGTCCGGATATGTCAATATTAATTCGTTGCAAAGAAACGTTTTGCATTGTTCAAAGGCCTTTATAAAATCGTCACTAATACTAACTGATTTTGTTTTCCCTTTTAATTGATTGGTCAGAGGTTTTGTTATTCTAGCAAAGTCTTTAATAAATTTTCTATAATAACCCAAAAGGGTTTGGTTTTACTCCTGATATATCTGATTTTCTTGGTAGAAGTCAAACAGGTGCACCCCAAGGAGAATGATTTCAGTTATTCTTTTATTTGAATTCTTTCATCATCTGTGGTTCTTATTTTGTGTCTAACCTTGTTTTTAAACGATAGTTGGGTTTGGTCAAATGTTTTTAATTACTGTATTTCTTCTTTGTTAATGCATACGGTTCTGATTTTGGTGTTAAAATCAAATGAGTTTGTTAGAGGTTGAGTGTCTTTCTGAAATGCTAAATTAACTTCAATGTATTATCTTTTGGCATAACTATACCCTTGTAATGGTTGATCAAAATATATATTTCTTTCGTCATTTGAATAATTTGTTATTTCAACTAAACTGTAATTGTTTTTTGATGAATATAAACCGTTTGTAATAAATAGATATTCATCTAGTTTAACTTCTTAGCAATAAAATGTTCCTTCTTCTTGGTTCACCGGAGGCTTGGCCAATGGTGATTTTTTCTCCAGTTATGTTTTTCTTTGTTATTATCAGGATTTCGGCATTGTTTTTAACATGAATTTTTCTAAGTCTACTTTTGCCTTTAGCTGTTTTAATAAATAAATTCCTATTAGCCCATCAAAATAAGAATGAAATTTGAATAACAAGAGGTTCATTAAGCCAACTTGTCTGAATTCTTTGAACATTTTCATAGAAGTTGATAAATGTAATGAATGTTTATTAGTTATAGTTGTTATAACTTTTAATTAAACGTGGAGTTCATGTGGATACATGGTAAGACATCTCTATGTCTGTTTTTAGTTATATATCCTGCCTGCAATGGGTATCTCCACATTCGTCACAGACTGGAATATCGATGAGCTGCCCGTGATGGCACTGCCCGTGATGGCAAGACTGACCGATCGCATAACTTTGTCGAGAATGCCACTGCCTGGCTTAACTGAAAGCTGGTCTATATGCCATTGCAGGTGAAACTTTATGAGCAATACTATTCACATGTTGCCCATAAAAAGCCTCTGGAGTTAAGCAAGAACTTCTCGTGGTGCTGATCAATCAACACTTCTCTCTGACCTTTCCCCGTCCCTACTCACCCAACATGATCGAAGTAGGGGGTATGCACATCAATCGGAAGCGCCAGCCACTGCCACAAGACATTGAGGATATCATCAAGGGCGGTAAACATGGTGTCATCTACTTCTTAATGGGCTCAAACTTGAAGAGCAAAGATTTGCATCTCAAGATACGTCAGGCTCTAGTCGAAACCTTTAGTACGCTCAAGTAACGGGTGCTATGGAAATTCGAGAATCCCAATTTTGTCGGAAAGCCAGAGAACGTATTTATCTCCGTCTGGTTCTCGCAGTACGATATATTGGTCTGCTGAAAACCACTGAATCCATTTAGCACGGCAAATTTTTTGTTGGCCTTCCGATCTTCGGCGATCAGTTCCTAAATATGGCGCTTACCGGGCAGAATGGCTATGGCAGGAATGTGAACTATGAGGAGTTGATTGCTGAGCGACTCTTAACAGTCATTCAACAGCTTTTGCAATATCCGCAAGCCAAGAATCTGGTCAATGACATATCAACACCCTACAAATATAAGCCGCAACTGCCACAGGAGGGTGCTGCCCATTGGATTGAGCAATTTGAGGCTACAAACTGAAAATTTTGGTCATCATTAATGTTGTGAGCTTCTTCTTTATTCTGCAGTTGTTCAGACTATCACTTGTGTTTGAGGATTTAAATGATCATGGGTATCTCCACATTCGTCACAGACTGGAATATCGATGAGCTGCCCGTGATGGCACTACCCGTGATGGCAAGACTGACCGATCGCATAACTTTGTCGAGAATGCCACTGCCTGGCTTAACTGAAAGCTGGTCTATATGCCATTGCAGGTGAAACTTTATGAGCAATACTATTCACATGTGGCTCATAAAAAGCCTCTGGAGTTAAGCAAGAACTTCTCGTGGTGCTGGTCAATCAACACTTCTCTCTGACCTTTCGCCGTCCCTACTCACCCAACATGATCGAAGTAGGGGGTATGCACATCAATCGGAAGCGCCAGCCACTGCCACAAGACATTGAGGATATCATCAAGGGCGGTAAACATGGTGTCATCTACTTTTGAATGGGCTCAAACTTGAAGAGCAAAGATTTGCCGCTCAAGATACGTCAGGCTCTAGTCGAAACCTTTAGTACGCTCAAGTAACGGGTGCTATGGAAATTCGAGAATCCCAATTTTGTCGGAAAGCCAGAGAACGTATTTATCTCCGTCTGGTTCTCGCAGTACGATATATTGGTCTGCTGAAAACCACTGAATCCATTTAGCACGGCAAATTTTTTGTTGGCCTTCCGATCTTCGGCGATCAGTTCCTAAATATGGCGCTTACCGGGCAGAATGGCTATGGCAGGAATGTGAACTATGAGGAGTTGATTGCTGAGCGACTCTTAACAGTCATTCAACAGCTTTTGCAATATCCGCAAGCCAAGAATCTGGTCAATGACATATCAACACCCTACAAATATAAGCCGCAACTGCCACAGGAGGGTGCTGCCCATTGGATTGAGCAATTTGAGGCTACAAACTGAAAATTTTGGTCATCATTAATGTTGTGAGCTTCTTCTTTATTCTGCAGTTGTTCAGACTATCACTTGTGTTTGAGGATTTAAATGATCATGGGTATCTCCACATTCGTCACAGACTGGAATATCGATGAGCTGCCCGTGATGGCACTACCCGTGATGGCAAGACTGACCGATCGCATAACTTTGTCGAGAATGCCACTGCCTGGCTTAACTGAAAGCTGGTCTATATGCCATTGCAGGTGAAACTTTATGAGCAATACTATTCACATGTGGCTCATAAAAAGCCTCTGGAGTTAAGCAAGAACTTCTCGTGGTGCTGGTCAATCAACACTTCTCTCTGACCTTTCGCCGTCCCTACTCACCCAACATGATCGAAGTAGGGGGTATGCACATCAATCGGAAGCGCCAGCCACTGCCACAAGACATTGAGGATATCATCAAGGGCGGTAAACATGGTGTCATCTACTTTTGAATGGGCTCAAACTTGAAGAGCAAAGATTTGCCGCTCAAGATACGTCAGGCTCTAGTCGAAACCTTTAGTACGCTCAAGTAACGGGTGCTATGGAAATTCGAGAATCCCAATTTTGTCGGAAAGCCAGAGAACGTATTTATCTCCGTCTGGTTCTCGCAGTACGATATATTGGTCTGCTGAAAACCACTGAATCCATTTAGCACGGCAAATTTTTTGTTGGCCTTCCGATCTTCGGCGATCAGTTCCTAAATATGGCGCTTACCGGGCAGAATGGCTATGGCAGGAATGTGAACTATGAGGAGTTGATTGCTGAGCGACTCTTAACAGTCATTCAACAGCTTTTGCAATATCCGCAATCCAAGAATCTGGTCAATGACATGTCAGCACCCTACAAATATAAGCCGCAAGTGCCACAGGAGGGTGCCGCCCATTGGATTGAGCAATTTGAGGCTACAAACTGAAAATTTTGGTCATCATTAATGTTGTGAGCTTCTTCTTTATTCTGCAGTTGCTTAGACTATCACTTGTGTATGAGGATTTAAATGACTGCTGAGAAAAATTTGTATTTCTATTCTTTTGGTTCTGACATTTTATCGTATCGTTTATTTGGTCTTTCTAAATTCTGGACAAGTCGTCTAGCGTGCGTTTGGTTATTGTAAATTTTTTCCGCAATATCTATTTCAAACGCTGTAACGATGTCAGTGGGGTCTCTGCCCCTAACAGTTAATCCTAAAGGACCGCGGAGACCTTTTATAAACATAGTAAAACACTGGTTGATAAATAGTTCTCTTTTAGTTTATATTACTGTGGGGTTAGTTTCCTTTTGATCGACTATGTTTAGAAGGGCGCGTTGAATCCTCGTGACCTTTTCATATTGAACTTCTAGTTGATGACTTTGGAGTTTATAAATGCCAAGCTCGACAATAAGATTGTACTCTCTTGCCAGCGAAATGTTTCATGCCTATGCTTTTCCCTGTATTTTGTTTCTAATTGCCCTAAAAATCATTAATCCTATCGGAGTTTGTTCTGTTCCTTTAATGCGCAACAAGATTTCCTCTACGTTCGTAATAAACTCACTTTAGTCCATCACTGTTACCTTAATATGTGGGCATACTCTTGATTAAATCAGAAATTTTGAAAGTACATGCCAACTCCTGCATTTGAAAATTGGCAGCTTGTGATGGGGGAGTCTCCTGTTCTAATCGCATACTTAAATTGGTGCTTATTTCCCTAATGTCTGACACACGACTTGTAAGCCTAGTACCTCTCGATACAACTGCTTTTTTATCTTTTTTGTTTTTGCTGTTGAAATTAACGAATCTTATCTTTTAACTTACTATGTATATTTTTTTGTTTGCTTAATATTTATCTTAAACTTTCTAATACGTTGTCGTTGATTCTTCGTTTAATAGTGATGAAATGGCCTTTCTGTGGAAGAAGTATTTTTATAAGTAAAACAGGGTTGTCTTATTTCCATTTTTAAGAACTGCAAATATTAATCAACCAATGTATATAAAACGGTAGACTTTTTTCGATTTTTTTTCGACCCTCGAATGCAGGAATCTCTGAGTTCGTGCCTGGCGGCGAAGGGACATTTGTTGTTGTTTTTATTGTTTAATTATAAGGTGGCGATGTTGGTATAGTTAATGCGCGTTGCGTATACAATGTGTGTTCGAATCCTCGTGCCACAAAATTTTATTTTTTAATACTCGATACACAGTACGGAAAATATTAAATAACAAATGTTTTTTAAGTACGCGATACTCGATGGAAAATATATATAAACGCAGATAGGACTGGGATCAGAGTATCTCATAATCGGGCACCCCTACCAGAGCTTTCTGACTCGTTTTATTTATAGATTTTGTTTACCCATAGTATTTCAATGGGTAAACAAAATCTATAAATATTGTTTTATTTATGGATTCTGAATTGTTTTATTTATGGATTGTGATTACCCATTGTTATACTGTATATATTTGGTATATATTCGTATATTAACTGAGTTGTTTCTGCGGACCCATAGGATCCGTTACAGCAATTCGAAACTTTAAAACTCCTTTACGGGTGTAATTTAATTTTGAACGACAAGAGATAAATGTCTATTTATATTCTTTCTATTTATAGTCTGACTGATGTGTTTTCAACCCACACGTTAGCGGCTTAGCTCTGAATGGTCGACGTCTATATGTTCAGATTGGATCTACTTTGGTATTCTAATTATGATCGGTATTGCTAATTGAAGTCAGGCTCCGTAATTCTTTCCCTGCTTATCATGTAAACACATTTGTTGTCTGTTATATTTGATTTCCTGAGTTCTGTTTTCCGCTGGCTTGGAGTCTGTTTTTGCCAAGGAGGATGGCAGGTACTAGAAATGGTCCCGAAGACTTACGCCCTGAGAAGGAAGCATGTAATGCATCAGCTTTGACGTCTTCGTTGAGAAGCATTGCTCTATATAGTTCATGAGTCAGATAAACAAACTATTTGCTAACGGCTGGCGCAGATAAATTGCAATCTCTTCGTATATAAAGATTAACATTAGTCGTCATATAAATAATAGAACATAAAAAGTAAGCTTCGAACTGAGTTTTTTTGTTACTTCACATGTGCACAGTCATCGAATATTAATAATAACACGATCGTTGAAAAAGCCAATACTAATGGACGTCAAAGAGACGACACGGAATACGGAGATGGCAATGTCAAAATAGCGTGACTCAGCATAGTATCAGTGCCACTTAGATCTGTAATATTATGAGCATCGCTTTGTAAAACACGAGCCACCTATTCATTCAAATAAATGAAAAATTTGCCACAAAAAGATTAAAGCATGGTTTTCACTTTCTTTTTTCTTAACAGCAGCCGATATATAATTGCACACTATGTTCAAACCAGTGTAGTTACGAACGTTGCTTTCCAAAAATGAACATTCACCAGCCTTAGCATCAGCCAACACCTGATCCCACTGAAAATGGCAAATCGGGGTGAATGGTTAGGCGCAAATATATATATACTTGATCAGGACGACAAGCCGAGTCGATTGAGCCCTGTCCGTCTGTTCGTTTGACTGTCCGTCTGTCTGTCCGACTGTTCGTCTGTCCGTATGCGTAAACGCGTCGATCTCAGCATCTATAAGAGCTAGAGACTTGAAATTTTTTGTAGGTCCCTGTATAGCACGCGTATATCAAGTTTTCTATACGTGTGCACTCAAATGCGTGTACATTCAAATGCGGTTATTCTTATGAGCTGATGCTTCATTTCAAATTTGCAACGTTCTTTGCTGGTGTCGCAGACAGATTTCTTATTGCTTTTTACTTAATAATGAAGTGGCGGTCTTAGTATAATCGATGAGCGTTCCGTTGAAATTGTGGGTTAGAATCTTGGTGTTGTAATGTCGGTTTTTATTTGTTTTTTTTTAACACTCGATACATGCTATGGAAAATATTAAAAACAGCAAACAATTGATAACTTTTCTGTTTGATTAGGGATTTATATACCTTCAGTATTACGAGCGTCGCTCTTCCTTGTTCTTTTCTATTCGAAGAATCGAAATTGTGAAATTGTGCTGAAATATCAGCTGCTACTTATGTTCAAATTTGCATCTCTTTTTGCAAGCAGTTGCAACTGTCTGTTGGCGATCGAACACGTTTTATAGTTTTATTTTTAATTATGAAGTGGCGGTGTTGCTAAGGTTGATGCGCATTGCGTAGAAATTTTGTGTTCGAATTCTGCTGTCGTATTGTCGGTATTTATTTGTTTTTTTTTTGTTTTTTTATTTTTATACTCGATACAAACTACGGAAAATACTAAAAAACGCAGATAGGACTGGGATAGATACCCTAATATCTCTTACTTGTTATTAATAGAATGTGTTCATGCTGATCTTGACACCGATGAGTTTTATGGCTTCGCGGCACACTAATGCGCCGATCATGGGTATCTCCACATTCGTCACAGACTGGAATATCGATGAGCTGGTGGGCAACACTGCCCGTGATGGCAAGACTGACCGATCGCATAACTTTGTCGAGAATGCCACTGCCTGGCTTAACAGAAAGCTGGTCTATATGCCATTGCAGGTGAAACTTTATGAGCACATGTGGCCCATAAAAACCCTCTGGAGTTAAGCAAGAACTTCTCGTGGTGCTGGTCAATCAACACTTCTCTCTGACCTTTCGCCGTCCCTACTCACCCAACATGATCGAAGTTGGGGGTATGCACATCAATCGGAAGCGCCAGCCACTGGCACAAGACATTGATGATTTAATCAGGAGCGCTAAACATGGTGTCATCTACTTCTCAATGGGATCAAACTTGAAGAGCAAAGATTTGCCGCTCAAGATACGTCAGGCTCTAGTCGAAACCTTTAGTACGCTCAAGTAACGGGTGCTATGGAAATTCGAGGATCCCAATTTTGTCGGAAAGCCAGAGAACGTATTTATCTCCGACTGGTTCTCGCAGGACGATATATTGGTCTGCTGAAAACCACTGAATCCATTTAGCACGGCAAAGTTTTTGTTGGCCTTCCGATCTTCGGCGATCAGTTCCTAAATATGGCGCTTACCGGGCAGAATGGCTATGGCAGGAATGTGAACTATGAGGAGTTGATTGCTGAGCGACTCTTAACAGTCATTCAACAGCATTTGCAATATCCGCAATCCAAGAATCTGGTCAATGACATGTCAGCACCCTACAAATATAAGCCGCAAGTGCCACAGGAGGGTGCCGCCCATTGGATTGAGCAATTTGAGGCTACAAACTGAAAATTTTGGTCATCATTAATGTTGTGAGCTTCTTCTTTATTCTGCAGTTGTTTAGACTATCACTTGTGTTTGAGGATTTAAATGACTGCTGAGAAAAATTTGTATTTCTATTCTTTTGGTTCTGACATTTTATCGTATCGTTTATTTGGTCTTTCTAAATTCTGGCCACGTCGTCTAGCGTGCATTTGGTTATTGTAAATTTTTTTCCGCAATATCTATTTCAAACGCTGTAACGATGTCAGTGGGGTCTCTGCCCCTAACAGTTAATCCTAAAGGACCGTGGAGACCTTTTATAAACATAGTAAAACACTGATTGATAAATAGATCTTTTAGTTTATATTACTGTGGGGTTAGTTTCCTTTTGATCGACTATGTTTAGAAGGGCTCTTTGAATCCTCGTGACCTTTTCATATTGAACTTCCAGTTGATGCCAAGCTCGACAATAAGATTGTACTCTCTTGCCAGCGAAATGTTTCATGCCTATGCTTTTCCCTGTATTTTGTTTCTAATTGCCCTAAAAATCATTAATCCTATCGGAGTTTGTTCTGTTCCTTTAATGCGCAACAAGATTTCCTCTACGTTCGTAATAAACTCACTTTAGTCCATCACTGTTACCTTAATATGTGGGCATACTCTTGATTAAATCAGAAATTTTGAAAGTACATGCCAACTCCTGCATTTGAAAATTGGCAGCTTGTGATGGGGGAGTCTCCTGTTCTAATCGCATACTTAAATTGGTGCTTATTTCCCTAATGTCTGACACACGACTTGTAAGCCTAGTACCTCTCGATACAACTGCTTTTTTATCTTTTTTGTTTTTGCTGTTGAAATTAACGAATCTTATCTTTTAACTTACTATGTATATTTTTTTGTTTGCTTAATATTTATCTTAAACTTTCTAATACGTTGTCGTTGATTCTTCGTTTAATAGTGATGAAATGGCCTTTCTGTGGAAGAAGTAAAACAGGGTTGTCTTATTTCCATTTTTAAGAACTGCAAATATTAATCAACCAATGTATATAAAACGGTAGACTTTTTTCGATTTTTTTTCGACCCTCGAATGCAGGAATCTCTGAGTTCGTGCCTGGCGGCGAAGGGACATTTGTTGTTGTTTTTATTGTTTAATTATAAGGTGGCGATGTTGGTATAGTTAATGCGCGTTGCGTATACAATGTGTGTTCGAATCCTCGTGCCACAAAATTTTATTTTTTAATAGTCGATACACAGTACGGAAAATATTAAATAACAAATGTTTTTTAAGTACGCGATACTCGATGGAAAATATATATAAACGCAGATAGGACTGGGATCAGAGTATCTCATAATCGGGCACCCCTACCAGAGCTTTCTGACTCGTTTTATTTATAGATTTTGTTTACCCATAGTATTTCAATGGGTAAACAAAATCTATAAATATTGTTTTATTTATGGATTCTGAATTGTTTTATTTATGGATTGTGATTACCCATTGTTATACTGTATATATTTGGTATATATTCGTATATTAACTGAGTTGTTTCTGCGGACCCATAGGATCCGTTACAGCAATTCGAAACTTTAAAACTCCTTTACGGGTGTAATTTAATTTTGAACGACAAGAGATAAATGTCTATTTATATTCTTTCTATTTATAGTCTGACTGATGTGTTTTCAACCCACACGTTAGCGGCTTAGCTCTGAATGGTCGACGTCTATATGTTCAGATTGGATCTACTTTGGTATTCTAATTATGATCGGTATTGCTAATTGAAGTCAGGCTCCGTAATTCTTTCCCTGCTTATCATGTAAACACATTTGTTGTCTGTTATATTTGATTTCCTGAGTTCTGTTTTCCGCTGGCTTGGAGTCTGTTTTTGCCAAGGAGGATGGCAGGTACTAGAAATGGTCCCGAAGACTTACGCCCTGAGAAGGAAGCATGTAATGCATCAGCTTTGACGTCTTCGTTGAGAAGCATTGCTCTATATAGTTCATGAGTCAGATAAACAAACTATTTGCTAACGGCTGGCGCAGATAAATTGCAATCTCTTCGTATATAAAGATTAACATTAGTCGTCATATAAATAATAGAACATAAAAAGTAAGCTTCGAACTGAGTTTTTTTGTTACTTCACATGTGCACAGTCATCGAATATTAATAATAACACGATCGTTGAAAAAGCCAATACTAATGGACGTCAAAGAGACGACACGGAATACGGAGATGGCAATGTCAAAATAGCGTGACTCAGCATAGTATCAGTGCCACTTAGATCTGTAATATTATGAGCATCGCTTTGTAAAACACGAGCCACCTATTCATTCAAATAAATGAAAAATTTGCCACAAAAAGATTAAAGCATGGTTTTCACTTTCTTTTTTCTTAACAGCAGCCGATATATAATTGCACACTATGTTCAAACCAGTGTAGTTACGAACGTTGCTTTCCAAAAATGAACATTCACCAGCCTTAGCATCAGCCAACACCTGATCCCACTGAAAATGGCAAATCGGGGTGAATGGTTAGGCGCAAATATATATATACTTGATCAGGACGACAAGCCGAGTCGATTGAGCCCTGTCCGTCTGTTCGTTTGACTGTCCGTCTGTCTGTCCGACTGTTCGTCTGTCCGTATGCGTAAACGCGTCGATCTCAGCATCTATAAGAGCTAGAGACTTGAAATTTTTTGTAGGTCCCTGTATAGCACGCGTATATCAAGTTTTCTATACGTGTGCACTCAAATGCGTGTACATTCAAATGCGGTTATTCTTATGAGCTGATGCTTCATTTCAAATTTGCAACGTTCTTTGCTGGTGTCGCAGACAGATTTCTTATTGCTTTTTACTTAATAATGAAGTGGCGGTCTTAGTATAATCGATGAGCGTTCCGTTGAAATTGTGGGTTAGAATCTTGGTGTTGTAATGTCGGTTTTTATTTGTTTTTTTTTTAACACTCGATACATGCTATGGAAAATATTAAAAACAGCAAACATTTGATAACTTTTCTGTTTGATTAGGGATTTATATACCTTCAGTATTACGAGCGTCGCTCTTCCTTCTTCTTTTCTATTCGAAGAATCGAAATTGTGAAATTGTGCTGAAATATCAGCTGCTACTTATGTTCAAATTTGCATCTCTTTTTGCAAGCAGTTGCAACTGTCTGTTGGCGATCGAACACGTTTTATAGTTTTATTTTTAATTATGAAGTGGCGGTGTTGCTAGGGTTGATGCGCGTTTGCGTAGAAATTTTGTGTTCGAATTCTGCTGTCGTATTGTCGGTATTTATTTGTTTTTTTTTGTTTTTTTATTTTTATACTCGATACAAACTACGGAAAATACTAAAAAACGCAGATAGGACTGGGATAGATACCCTAATATCTCTTACTTGTTATTAATAGAATGTGTTCATGCTGATCTTGACACCGATGAGTTTTATGGCTTCGCGGCACACTAATGCGCCGATCATGGGTATCTCCACATTCGTCACAGACTGGAATATCGATGAGCTGGTGGGCAACACTGCCCGTGATGGCAAGACTGACCGATCGCATAACTTTGTCGAGAATGCCACTGCCTGGCTTAACAGAAAGCTGGTCTATATGCCATTGCAGGTGAAACTTTATGAGCACATGTGGCCCATAAAAACCCTCTGGAGTTAAGCAAGAACTTCTCGTGGTGCTGGTCAATCAACACTTCTCTCTGACCTTTCGCCGTCCCTACTCACCCAACATGATCGAAGTTGGGGGTATGCACATCAATCGGAAGCGCCAGCCACTGGCACAAGACATTGATGATTTAATCAGGAGCGCTAAACATGGTGTCATCTACTTCTCAATGGGATCAAACTTGAAGAGCAAAGATTTGCCGCTCAAGATACGTCAGGCTCTAGTCGAAACCTTTAGTACGCTCAAGTAACGGGTGCTATGGAAATTCGAGGATCCCAATTTTGTCGGAAAGCCAGAGAACGTATTTATCTCCGACTGGTTCTCGCAGGACGATATATTGGTCTGCTGAAAACCACTGAATCCATTTAGCACGGCAAAGTTTTTGTTGGCCTTCCGATCTTCGGCGATCAGTTCCTAAATATGGCGCTTACCGGGCAGAATGGCTATGGCAGGAATGTGAACTATGAGGAGTTGATTGCTGAGCGACTCTTAACAGTCATTCAACAGCTTTTGCAATATCCGCAATCCAAGAATCTGGTCAATGACATGTCAGCACCCTACAAATATAAGCCGCAAGTGCCACAGGAGGGTGCCGCCCATTGGATTGAGCAATTTGAGGCTACAAACTGAAAATTTTGGTCATCATTAATGTTGTGAGCTTCTTCTTTATTCTGCAGTTGTTAAGACTATCACTTGTGTATGAGGATTTAAATGACTGCTGAGAAAAATTTGTATTTCTATTCTTTTGGTTCTGACATTTTATCGTATCGTTTATTTGGTCTTTCTAAATTCTGGCCACGTCGTCTAGCGTGCGTTTGGTTATTGTAAATTTTTTTCCGCAATATCTATTTCAAACGCTGTAACGATGTCAGTGGGGTCTCTGCCCCTAACAGTTAATCCTAAAGGACCGCGGAGACCTTTTATAAACATAGTAAAACACTGATTGATAAATAGATCTTTTAGTTTATATTACTGTGGGGTTAGTTTCCTTTTGATCGACTATGTTTAGAAGGGCTCTTTGAATCCTCGTGACCTTTTCATATTGAACTTCCAGTTGATGACTTTGGAGTGTATAAATGCCAAGCTCGACAATAAGATTGTACTCTCTTGCCAGGGAAATGTTTCATGCCTATGCTTTTCCCTGTATTTTTTTTCTAATTGCCCTTAAAATCATTAATCCTATCGGAGTTTGTTCTGTTCCTTTAATGCGCAACAAGATTTCCTCTACGTTCGTAATAAACTCACTTTAGTCCATCACTGTTACCTTAATATGTGGGCATACTCTTGATTAAATCAGAAATTTTGAAAGTACATGCCAACTCCTGCATTTGAAAATTGGCAGCTTGTGCTGAGGGAGTCTCCTGTTCTAATCGCATACTTAAATTGGTGCTTATTTCCCTAATGTCTGACACACGACTTGTAAGCCTAGTACCTCTCGATACAACTGCTTTTTTATCTTTTTTGTTTTTGCTGTTGAAATTAACGAATCTTATCTTTTAACTTACTATGTATATTTTTTTGTTTGCTTAATATTTATCTTAAACTTTCTAATACGTTGTCGTTGATTCTTCGTTTAATAGTGATGAAATGGCCTTTCTGTGGAAGAAGTATTTTTATAAGTAAAACAGGGTTGTCTTATTTCCATTTTTAAGAACTGTAAATATTAATCAACCAATGTATGTAAAACGGTAGACTTTTTTCGATTTTTTTTCGACCCTCGAATGCAAGAATCTCTGAGTTCGTGCCTGGCGGCGAAGGGACATTTGTTATCGTTTTTTATTTTTTGGTAGACTTAATGCGCGTTGCGTATACAATGTGTGTTCGAATCCTCGTGCCACAAAATTTTATTTTTTAATACTCGATACACAGTACGGAAAATATTAAATAATAAATGTTTCTTTAAGTACGCGATACTCGATGGAAAATATATATAAACGCAGATAGGACTGGGATCAGAGTATCTCATAATCGGGCACCCCTACCAGAGCTTTCTGACTCGTTTTATTTATAGATTTTGTTTACCCCTTGAAATACTGCATCTTCTGAATTGTTTTATTTATGGATTGTGATTACCCATTGTTATACTGTATATATTTGGTATATATTCGTATATTAACTGAGTTGTTTCTGGGGACCCATAGTTGAATGTGTCATTCGCAACATTTAAGGCATTTTACAGCAATTCGAAACTTTAAAACTCCTTTACGGGTGTAATTTAATTTTGAACGACAAGAGATAAATGTCTATTTATATTCTTTCTATTTATAGTCTGACTGATGTGTTTTCAACCCACACGTTAGCGGCTTAGCTCTGAATGGTCGACGTCTATATGTTCAGATTGGATCTACTTTGGTATTCTAATTATGATCGGTATTGCTAATTGAAGTCAGGTTCCGTAATTCTTTCCCTGCTTATCATGTAAACACATTTGTTGTCTGTTATATTTGTTTTCCTGAGTTCTGTTTTCCGCTGGCTTGGAGTCTGTTTTTCCCAAGGAGGATGGCAGGTACTAGAAATGGTCCCGAAGACTTACGCCCTGAGAAGGAAGCATGTAATGCATCAGCTTTGACGTCTTCGTTGAGAAGCATTGCTCTATATAGTTCATGAGTCAGATAAACAAACTATTTGCTAACGGCTGGCGCAGATAAATTGCAATCTCTTCGTATATAAAGATTAACATTAGTCGTCATATAAATAATAGAACATAAAAAGTAAGCTTCGAACTGAGTTTTTTTGTTACTTCACATGTGCACAGTCATCGAATATTAATAATAACACGATCGTTGAAAAAGCCAATACTAATGGACGTCAAAGAGACGACACGGAATACGGAGATGGCAATGTCAAAATAGCGTGGCTCAGCATAGTGTCAGTGTCACTTTGCTCTGTAATATTATGAGCATCGCTTTGTAAAACACGAGCCAGCTATTCATTCAAATAAATGAAAAATTTGACACAAAAAGATTAAAGCATGGTTTTCACTTTCATTTTTCTTAACAGCAGCCGATATATAATTGCACACTATGTTCAAACCAGTGTAGTTACGAACGTTGCTTTCCAAAAATGAACATTCACCAGCCTTAGCATCAGCCAACACCTGATCCCACTGAAAATGGCAAATCGGGGTTAATGGTTAGGCGCAAATATATATATACTTGATCAGGACGACAAGCCGAGTCGATTGAGCCCTGTCCGTTTGTTCGTTTGAGTGTCCGTCTGTCTGTCCGACTGTTCGTCTGTCCGTATGCGTAAACGCGTCGATCTCAGCATCTATAAGAGCTAGAGACTTGATATTTTTTTGTAGGTCCCTGTATAGCACGCGTATATCAAGTTTTCTATACGTGTGCACTCAAATGCGTGTACATTCAAATGCGGTTATTCTTATGAGCTGATGCTTCATTTCAAATTTGCAACTTTCTTTGCTGGTGTCGCAGACAGATTTCTTATTGTTTTTTACTTAATTATGAAGTGGCGGTCTTGGTATAATCGATGCGCGTTCCGTTGAAATTGTGGGTTAGAATCTTGGTGTTGTAATGTCGGTTTTTATTTGTTTTTTTTTTTTAACACTCATGCTGATCTTGACAATTCATTAATGACTTTTTTATCAGCGTCACCAAAACAGTTTTGCAGAATGCGAAGGTGCAACAAGAGCTTCTACAGCCCGGCAAGGCTCAGTACGATTAAGTCAGTGTAGAAGCTCTGCGCACCGATGAGTTTTATGGCTTCGCGGCACACTTTAATGCGCCGATCATGGGTATCTCCACATTCGTCACAGACTGGAATATCGATGAGCTGGTGGGCAACACTGCCCGTGATGGCAAGACTGACCGATCGCATAACTTTGTCGAGATGCCACTGCCTGGCTTAACTGAAAGCTGGTCTATATGCCATTGCAGGTGAAACTTTATGAGCAATACTATTCACATGTGGCCCATAAAAAGCCTCTGGAGTTAAGCAAGAACTTCTCGTGGTGCTGGTCAATCAACACTTCTCTCTGACCTTTCGCCGTCCCTACTCACCCAACATGATCGAAGTAGGGGGTATGCACATCAATCGGAAGCGCCAGCCACTGCCACAAGACATTGAGGATATCATCAAGGGCGGTAAACATGGTGTCATCTACTTCTTAATGGGCTCAAACTTGAAGAGCAAAGATTTGCATCTCAAGATACGTCAGGCTCTAGTCGAAACCTTTAGTACGCTCAAGTAACGGGTGCTATGGAAATTCGAGCATCCCAATTTTGTCGGAAAGCCAGAGAACGTATTTATCTCCGACTGGTTCTCGCAGGAATATATATTGGTCTGCTGAAAACCACTGAATCCATTTAGCACGGCAAAGTTGCCAAAGTGCCTTCCGATCTTCGGCGATCAGTTCCTAAATATGGCGCTTACCGGGCAGAATGGCTATGGCAGGAATGTGAACTATGAGGAGTTGATTGCTGAGCGACTCTTAACAGTCATTCAACAGCTTTTGCAATATCCGCAATCCAAGAATCTGGACAATGACATGTCAGCACCCTACAAATATAAGCCGCAACTGCTACAGGAGGGTGCCGCCCATTGGATTGAGCAATTTGAGGCTACAAACTGAAAATTTTGGTCATCATTAATGTTGTGAGCTTCTTCTTTATTCTGCAGTTGTTTAGACTATTACTTGTGTTTGAGGATTTAAATGACTGCTGAAAAAATTTATATTTCTATTCTTTTGGTTCTGACATTTTATCGTATCGTTTATTTGATCTTTCTAAATTCTGGCCAAGTCGTCTAGCGTGCGTTTGGTTATTGTAAATTTTTTTCCGCAATATCTATTTCAAACGCGGTTACGATGTCAGTGGGGTCTCTGCCCCTAACAGTTAATCCTAAAGGACCGCGGAGACCTTTTATAAACATAGTAAAACACTGGTTGATAAATAGATCTCCTTTAGTTTATATTACTGTGCGGTTAGTTTCCTTTCGATCGACTATGTTTAGAAGGGCTCTTTGTAAAACACGAGCCACCTATTCATTAAAATAAATGTCCGTTTGCGTAAACGCGTCAATCTCAGCATCTATAAGAGCTAGAGACTTGAAAAATGTTTGTAGGTCCCTGTATAGCACGCGTATATCAAGTTTTCTATACGTGTGCACTCAAATGCGTGTACATTCAAATGCTGTTATTCTTATGAGCTGATGCTTCATTTAAAATTTGCAACTTGCTTTGCTGGTGTCGAAGACAGATTTCTTATTGTTTTTTATTTAATTATGAAGTGGCGGTCTTGGTATAATCGATGCGCGTTCCGTTGAAATTGTGGGTTAGAATCTTGGTGTTGTAATGTCGGTTTTTATTTGTTTTTTTTTTTTAACACTCGATACATACTATGGAAAATATTAAAAACAGCAAACAATTGATAACTGTTCTGTTTGATTAGGGATTTATATACCTTCAGTATTACGAGCGTCGCTCTTCCTTCTTCTTTTCTATTCGAAGAATCGAAATTGTGAAATTGTTCTGAAATATCAGCTGCTACTTATGTTCAGATTTGCAACTCTTTTTGCAAGCAGTTGCAACTGTCTGTTGGCGATCGAACACGTTTTATAGTTTTATTTTTAATTATGAAGTGGCGGTGTTGCTAGGGTTGATGCGCATTGCGTAGAAATTTTGTGTTCGAATTCTGCTGTCGTATTGTCGGTATTTATTTGTTTTTTTGTTTTTTTATTTTTATACTCAATACAAACTACGGAAAATACTAAAAAGCGCAGATAGGACTGGGATAGATACCCTAATATCTCTTACTTGTTATTAATAGAATGTGTTCATGCTGATCTTGACAATTCATTAATGACTTTTTTATCAGCGTCACCAAAACAGTTTTGCAGAATGCGAAGGTGCAACAAGAGCTTCTACAGCCCGGCAAGGCTCAGTACGATTAAGTCAGTGTAGAAGCTCTGCGCACCGATGAGTTTTATGGCTTCGCGGCACACTTTAATGCGCCGATCATGGGTATCTCCACATTCGTCACAGACTGGAATATCGATGAGGTGGTGGGCAACACTGCCCGTGATGGCAAGACTGACCGATCGCATAACTTTGTCGAGAATGCCACTGCCTGGCTTAACTGAAAGCTGGTCTATATGCCATTGCAGGTGAAACTTTATGAGCAATACTATTCACATGTGGCCCATAAAAAGCCTCTGGAGTTAAGCAAGAACTTCTCGTGGTGCTGGTCAATCAACACTTCTCTCTGACCTTTCGCCGTCCCTACTCACCTAACATGATCGAAGTAGGGGGTATGCACATCAATCGGAAGCGCCAGCCACTGCCACAAGACATTGAGGATTTCATCAAGGGCGGTAAACATGGTGTCATCTACTTCTTAATGGGCTCAAACTTGAAGAGCAAAGATTTGCCGCTCAAGATACGTCAGGCTCTAGTCGAAACCTTTAGTACGCTCAAGTAACGGGTGCTATGGAAATTCGAGGATCCCAATTTTGTCGGAAAGCCAGAGAACGTATTTATCTCCGACTGGTTGTCGCAGGACGATATATTGGTCTGCTGAAAACCACTGAATCCATTTAGCACGGCAAAGTTTTTGTTGGCCTTCCGATCTTCGGCGATCAGTTCCTAAATATGGCGCTTACCGGGCAGAATGGCTATGGCAGGAATGTGAACTATGAGGAGTTGATTGCTGAGCGACTCTTTACAGTCATTCAACAGCTTTTGCAATATCCGCAATCCAAGAATCTGGTCAATGACATGTCAGCACCCTACAAATATAAGCCGCAACTGCCACAGGAGGGTGCCGCCCATTGGATTGAGCAATTTGAGGCTACAAACTGAAAATTTTGGTCATCATTAATGTTGTGAGCTTCTTCTTTATTCTGCAGTTGTTAAGACTATCACTTGTGTATGAGGATTTAAATGACTGCTGAGAAAAATTTGTATTTCTATTCTTTTGGTTCTGGCATTTTATCGTATCGTTTATTTGGTCTTTCTAAATTCTGGACAAGTCGTCTAGCGTGAGTTTGGTTATTGTAAATTTTTTCCGCAATATCTATTTCAAACGCTGTAACGATGTCAGTGGGGTCTCTGCCCCTAACAGTTAATCCTAAAGGACCGCGGAGACCTTTTATAAACATAGTAAAACACTGGTTGATAAATAGTTCTCTTTTAGTTTATATTACTGTGGGGTTAGTTTCCTTTTGATCGACTATGTTTAGAAGGGCTCTTTGAATCCTCGTGACCTTTTCATATTGAACTTCCAGTTGATGACTTTGGAGTTTATAAATGCCAAGCTCGACAATAAGATTGTACTCTCTTGCCAGCGAAATGTTTCATGCCTATGCTTTTCCCTGTATTTTTTTTTCTAATTGCCCTTAAAATCATTAATCCTATCGGAGTTTGATCTGCTCCTTTAATTCGCAACAAGATTTCCTCTACGTTCGTAATAAACTCTCTTTAGTACATCACTGTTACCTTCATATGTGGGCATACTCTTGATTAAATCAGAAATTTTGAAAGTATATGCCAACTCCTGCATTTGAAAATTGGCAGCTTGTGCTGGGGGAGTCTCCTGTTCTAATCGCATACTTGAATTGGTGCGTATTACCCTAGTGTAAAAATAGCGTGACTCAGCATAGTATCAGTACCACTTAGCTCTGTAATATTATGAGCATCGCTTTGTAAAACACGAGCCACCTATTCATTCAAATAAATGAAAAATTTGGCACAAAAAGATTAAAGCATGGTTTTCACTTTCTTTTTTCTTAACAGCAGCCGATTAAATTTATTTATAATTTGATTGTGTTTACCAATTGATATATAATTGCGCACTATGTTCAAACCAGTATAGTTACGAACGTTGCTTTCCAAAAATGAACATTTACCAGCCTTAACATCAGCCAACACCTGATCCCACTGAAAATGGCAAATCGGGGTGAATGGCTAGGCGCATATATATATATACTTGATCAGGACGACAAGCCGAGTCGATTGAGCCCTGTCCGTTTGTTCGTTTGAGTGTCCGTCTGTCTGTCCGACTGTTCGTCTGTCCGTATGCGTAAACGCGTCGATCTCAGCATCTATAAGAGCTAGAGACTTGAAATTTTTTGTAGGTCCCTGTATAGCACGCGTATATCAAGTTTTCTATACGTGTGCACTCAAATGCGTGTACATTCAAATGCGGTTATTCTTATGAGCTGATGCTTCATTTCAAATTTGCAACGTTCTTTGCTGGTGTCGCAGACAGATTTCTTATTGCTTTTTACTTAATAATGAAGTGGCGGTCTTAGTATAATCGATGAGCGTTCCGTTGAAATTGTGGGTTAGAATCTTGGTGTTGTAATGTCGGTTTTTATTTGTTTTTTTTTTAACACTCGATACATGCTATGGAAAATATTAAAAACAGCAAACAATTGATAACTTTTCTGTTTGATTAGGGATTTATATACCTTCAGTATTACGAGCGTCGCTCTTCCTTCATCTTTTCTATTCGAAGAATCGAAATTGTGAAATTGTGCTGAAATATCAGCTGCTACTTATGTTCAAATTTGCATCTCTTTTTGCAAGCAGTTGCAACTGTCTGTTGGCGATCGAACACGTTTTATAGTTTTATTTTTAATTATGAAGTGGCGGTGTTGCTAGGGTTGATGCGCGTTTGCGTAGAAATTTTGTGTTCGAATTCTGCTGTCGTATTGTCGGTATTTATTTGTTTTTTTTTGTTTTTTTTATTTTTATACTCGATACAAACTACGGAAAATACTAAAAAACGCAGATAGGACTGGGATAGATACCCTAATATCTCTTACTTGTTATTAATAGAATGTGTTCATGCTGATCTTGACACCGATGAGTTTTATGGCTTCGCGGCACACTAATGCGCCGATCATGGGTATCTCCACATTCGTCACAGACTGGAATATCGATGAGCTGGTGGGCAACACTGCCCGTGATGGCAAGACTGACCGATCGCATAACTTTGTCGAGAATGCCACTGCCTGGCTTAACAGAAAGCTGGTCTATATGCCATTGCAGGTGAAACTTTATGAGCACATGTGGCCCATAAAAACCCTCTGGAGTTAAGCAAGAACTTCTCGTGGTGCTGGTCAATCAACACTTCTCTCTGACCTTTCGCCGTCCCTACTCACCCAACATGATCGAAGTTGGGGGTATGCACATCAATCGGAAGCGCCAGCCACTGGCACAAGACATTGATGATTTAATCAGGAGCGCTAAACATGGTGTCATCTACTTCTCAATGGGATCAAACTTGAAGAGCAAAGATTTGCCGCTCAAGATACGTCAGGCTCTAGTCGAAACCTTTAGTACGCTCAAGTAACGGGTGCTATGGAAATTCGAGGATCCCAATTTTGTCGGAAAGCCAGAGAACGTATTTATCTCCGACTGGTTCTCGCAGGACGATATATTGGTCTGCTGAAAACCACTGAATCCATTTAGCACGGCAAAGTTTTTGTTGGCCTTCCGATCTTCGGCGATCAGTTCCTAAATATGGCGCTTACCGGGCAGAATGGCTATGGCAGGAATGTGAACTATGAGGAGTTGATTGCTGAGCGACTCTTAACAGTCATTCAACAGCTTTTGCAATATCCGCAATCCAAGAATCTGGTCAATGACATGTCAGCACCCTACAAATATAAGCCGCAAGTGCCACAGGAGGGTGCCGCCCATTGGATTGAGCAATTTGAGGCTACAAACTGAAATTTTTGGTCATCATTAATGTTGTGAGCTTCTTCTTTATTCTGCAGTTGTTTAGACTATCACTTGTGTTTGAGGATTTAAATGACTGTTGAGAAAAATTTGTATTTCTATTCTTTTGGTTCTGACATTTTATCGTATCGTTTATTTGGTCTTTCTAAATTCTGGACAAGTCGTCTAGCGTGCGTTTGGTTATTGTAAATTTTTTTCCGCAATATCTATTTCAAACGCTGTAACGATGTCAGTGGGGTCTCTGCCCCTAACAGTTAATCCTAAAGGACCGCGGAGACCTTTTATAAACATAGTAAAACACTGATTGATAAATAGATCTTTTAGTTTATATTACTGTGGGGTTAGTTTCCTTTTGATCGACTATGTTTAGAAGGGCTCTTTGAATCCTCGTGACCTTTTCATATTGAACTTCCAGTTGATGACTTTGGAGTGTATAAATGCCAAGCTCGACAATAAGATTGTACTCTCTTGCCAGCGAAATGTTTCATGCCTATGCTTTTCCCTGTATTTTTTTTCTAATTGCCCTTAAAATCATTAATCCTATCGGAGTTTGTTCTGTTCCTTTAATGCGCAACAAGATTTCCTCTACGTTCGTAATAAATTCACTTTAGTCCATCACTGTTACCTTAATATGTGGGCATACTCTTGATTAAATCAGAAATTTTGAAAGTACATGCCAACTCCTGCATTTGAAAATTGGCAGCTTGTGCTGAGGGAGTCTCCTGTTCTAATCGCATACTTAAATTGGTGCTTATTTCCCTAATGTCTGACACACGACTTGTAAGCCTAGTACCTCTCGATACAACTGCTTTTTTATCTTTTTTGTTTTTGCTGTTGAAATTAACGAATCTTATCTTTTAACTTACTATGTATATTTTTTTGTTTGCTTAATATTTATCTTAAACTTTCTAATACGTTGTCGTTGATTCTTCGTTTAATAGTGATGAAATGGCCTTTCTGTGGAAGAAGTATTTTTATAAGTAAAACAGGGTTGTCTTATTTCCATTTTTAAGAACTGTAAATATTAATCAACCAATGTATGTAAAACGGTAGACTTTTTTCGATTTTTCTTCGACCCTCGAATGCAAGAATCTCTGAGTTCGTGCCTGGCGGCGAAGGGACATTTGTTATTGTTTTTTATTTTTTGGTAGACTTAATGCGCGTTGCGTATACAATGTGTGTTCGAATCCTCGTGCCACAAAATTTTATTTTTTAATACTCGATACACAGTACGGAAAATATTAAATAATAAATGTTTTTTTAAGTACGCGATACTCGATGGAAAATATATATAAACGCAGATAGGACTGGGATCAGAGTATCTCATAATCGGGCACCCCTACCAGAGCTTTCTGACTCGTTTTATTTATAGATTTTGTTTACCCCTTGAAATACTGCATCTTCTGAATTGTTTTATTTATGGATTGTGATTATCCATTGTTATACTGTATATATTTGGTATATATTCGTATATTAACTGAGTTGTTTCTGGGGACCCATAGTTGAATGTGTCATTCGCAACATTTAAGGATCCGTTACAGCAATTCGAAACTTTCAAACTCCTTTACGGGTGTAATTTAATTTTGAACGACAAGAGATAAATGTCTTTTTATATTCTTTCTATTTATAGTCTGACTGATGTGTTTTCAACCCACACGTTAGCGGCTTAGCTCTGAATGGTCGACGTCTATATGTTCAGATTGGATCTACTTTGGTATTCTAATTATGATCGGTATTGCTAATTGAAGTCAGGCTCCGTAATTCTTTCCCTGCTTGTCATGTAAACACATTTGTTGTCTGTTATATTTGTTTTCCTGAGTTCTGTTTTCCGCTGGCTTGGAGTCTGTTTTTGCCAAGGAGGATGGCAGGTACTAGAAATGGTCCCGAAGACTTACGCCCTCTGGTTGTCTCTTCTGGTCTATTTTTTCTACGCAGTCACCAACTATTCGCTTAGCCAAAATAAATGTATATAAAACGGGGTTGTCTCTTCTGGTCTATTTTTTCTACGCATCACAAACTATTCGTTTAGCCAAAATATATGTATATAGAACGGGGTTGTCTCCTCTGGTCTATTTTTTCTACGCAGTCACAAACTATTCGTTTAGCCAAAATATATGTATATAGAACGGGCTTGTCTCTTCTGGTCTATTTTTTCTACGCAGTCACAAACTATTCGTTTAGCCAAAATATATGAATATAGAACGGGATTGTCAGTTCTGATCTATTTTCTTCTATACAGCCACCAACTATTCGTTTAGCCAAAATATATGTATATAAAACGGGGTTGTCTCCTCTGGTCTATTTTTTCTACGCAGTCACAAACTATTCATTTGGCCAAAATATATGTATATAAAACGGGGTTGTCTGTTTATATATAGAACGGGATTGTCAGTTCTGACCTATTTTCTTCTATACAGCCACCAACTATTCATTTGGCCAAAATATATGTATATAAAACGGGGTTGTCTCTTCTGGTCTATTTTTTCTACGCATCACAAACTATTCGTTTAGCCAAAATATATGTATATAGAACGGGGTTGTCTCTTCTGGTCTATTTTTTCTACGCAGTCACAAACTATTCGTTTAGCCAAAATATATGTATATAGAACGGGATTGTCAGTTCTCACCTATTTTCTTCTATACAGCCACCAACTATTCATTTGGCCAAAATATATGTATATAAAACGGTGTTGTCTCTCCTGGTCTATTTTTTCTACGCAGTCACCAACTATTCGTTTAGCCAACATATATGTATATAAAACGGGGTTGTCTCCTCTGGTCTATTTTTTCTACGCAGTCACAAACTATTCGTTTAGCCAAAATATATGTGTATAGAACGGGATTGTCAGTTCTGATCTATTTTCTTCTATACAGCCACCAACTATTCATTTGGCCAAAATATATTTATATAAAACGGGGTTGTCTGTTTATATATAGAACGGGATTGTCAGTTCTGACCTATTTTCTTCTATACAGCCACCAACTAATCATTTGGCCAAAATATATGTATATAAAACGGTGTTGTCTCTCCTGGTCTATTTTTTCTACGCAGTCACCAACTATTCGTTTAGCCAAAATATATGTATATAGAACGGGGCTGTCTCTTCTGGTCTATTTTTTCTACGCAGTCACAAACTATTCGTTTAGCCAAAATATATGTATATAAAACGGGGTTGTCTGTTTATATATAGAACGGGATTGTCAGTTCTGATCTATTTTCTTCTATACAGCCACCAACTATTCATTTGGCCAAAATATATGTATATGTCGGAGCGTACTGTATGTACGCACTGTATTTGATTGTTCCTGCGTGTTGCACGTACGCGCTGTGTGTGTATTGCTTTGTATGAGAATTCTGGTTATTACCAGAATTCCTGTGTGTTGTGTATTGCTTTGTATGAGAATTCTGGTTATTACCAGAATTCCTAATTTCATCATACTAAAAAATATTGCATCAGCCGCTAATTGCGCCCTGATTGGTCCTTTGCATTTTGTCGCTTTAAGAAGTCCCGTTATAGCGCGACGACAGCGCTACAACGCTGTCGTCGAGTGTGGTTCGGTGCGAGGCAGAGAAACGAAAAGGCGAGCAGTTCAACTTTGAATCGAGAAGCCTGCGCATCGAAACTCGCTGCGCTATTAAAGCCATGGAAAATACTAACGACGCTCCAACATCAGAAGTGGGATCAGCACCACCTCCTGCATTCTCAGAGGATCAGTGGCGCATAATTTTACAAATGCAGAACCAGAATCTGCTGGAGCTTGCAAGAACCATGCAAGCGTCAACACGGGAGCAACAGCAGACTCGTGGCGTCACTTTGCCAAAATTTTTCTCTGACACTGCAGGTGCAGATGCCTCAAAGTGGTCCATCACAGCTGACATTATATTAACGGAACAGCCCCTAGAAGGAAGCAGACTCATCATGGCACTAAGCGAAGCTATGGTGGGCAGTGCCTCACAGTGGCTAACTCAAATTGCATATCCCGGCATTAAGTGGATTGAATTTAAGGAATTATTCCTCCGCCGCTACGAAAATAGTGAAACGTCGTCGGCAATGTTTCTAAATCTACTAAACAGTCGCCCAACTAACGGCGAATGTCTTGCGGTTTATGCTAGCCGCTTGGTGACCACTTTAACTTCCAATTGGAAAAACAAAAACATCGAAGAAATTGCTGTTTCAATTGTGCTCGCGCATTTAGCCAATGTGGATAACCGCTTGGAACGGATTGTGTTCACGTCAAAAGTTCAAACTAGAAGTGACTTGCAGTCCGAACTAGGCGCATTCTCCTTTAAAAAAAAACATCATAATGCTGACCGTGATGACGACTCCGGACCTGGACCTGACGCCAAGAAGAGGAGAATATTGACAATAGTGTGCCATTTCTGTGGCAAACCAGGACATAAAATTGCTGAGTGCAGAGCCAAAATGCGACAAAAGGGGGACGCGACATCTCAGCGAGACAAGCCAACTGTTACTTGCTTCAAGTGCGGCCAGCCTGGACACTTCGCAAATCAATGTCCGAAAAAGGAATCAACAAGTACACAGGGAGCATTCCAACGGAAAACTGTGAACCAGTGCTTTGTACCAGAGCCAACTGGAGTGATGATGCAGCTCGGTGAGACTTACCCAATTTCTTTTGATTCTGGCGCAGAGTGGTCGCTCATTAAAGAGAAAATATGTAGTAAGCTAGCTGGTAAGCGTTTTAACAGCGTTATCATGCTAAAAGGTATAGGGGATACTGGCATATATAGCACCTTACAAATATTAAGCCAAGTCACCATAAATGAGAACGCACTTCAAATATTGTTCCATGTAGTGCAAGATAATCATTTGAAAAGCGACATTGTTATTGGCCGCGAAATTCTTAAACAAGGATTTAATGTCACTATATCACAAAACAAGTTTAACGTAGTAAAAGCCAAAGCCGTAAATATTTGCTCAATAGATAGGGAACCAGTTGACCTTACAAATCTCGATACCGAATTGCGCGAGGCTGATAAAGACAAACTAATAAAAATGCTTGAGAATTACTCCACTGCACTTGTAAAAGGGGCACCATCTACACGAGTCACGACAGGGGAAATGAAAATTCGCTTGATTGATCCAACCAAAACTGTACAACGCCGGCCCTATAGACTTAGCCCTGAAGAAAGAGACATTGTCCGAGAAAAGTTAAGTGAGTTACTTAAATGCAACATCATCCGACCCAGCTGCTCCCCTTTTGCCAGTCCTATGCTGCTTGTCAAGAAGAAAAATGGTACAGACCGACTTTGTGTCGACTACAGAGAGTTAAACTCTAACACAATCGCAGACAGGTACCCTTTGCCGCTCATTAGCGACCAGATCGCTAGGCTGCGTGGCGCAAATTACTTCACGTGTCTTGATATGGCGAGTGGTTTCCACCAAATTCCTATCCACCCTGATTCCATAGAATACACTGCATTTGTGACCCCTGACGGTCAATATGAGTTCCTGACCATGCCGTTCGGACTCAAAAATGCGCCATCCGTTTTCCAACGGGCAGTCATGCGTGCCTTGGGTAACTTGGCCTATTCATACGTGATTGTTTACATGGATGATATCATGATCGTGTCACCCACAGTCGAATTAGGATTGGAAAGGTTGAAAATAGTACTAGACATTCTCACAGATGCTGGATTCATTTTTAATGTTAACAAATGTAGTTTCTTAAAAACAGTCGTTCAATATCTGGGATATGAGGTAAGAGCAGGGGAAATTCGACCAAACTCGCGAAAGATTGTTGCGTTAACATCGTTGCCACCGCCACAGACGGTTTTTGGTGTACGGCAGTTTATTGGTCTTGCATCCTATTTTCGCAAATTCGTACCCGGATTCTCTCAAGTCATAAAGCCGTTGTATTCCCTAACATCAGGAAGGGAAAGTTTTGCGTGGACTACTGAGTTGGAAAGCATTCGCAAGAAAATTGTGACTATTCTTACAAACGAACCAGTTCTGGTAATATTCGACCCGCAATACCCTATAGAACTACACACCGACGCTAGCTCAATCGGATTTGGTGCCATGCTTTTACATCGAATTAACAATAAGCTTCACGTTGTAGAATATTTTAGTAAAACAACTTCGCCAGCCGAGTCTAGGTACCACTCGTATGAGCTTGAAACTCTGGCAGTATTTGCATCCGTTAAACATTTCCGTCACTACTTGCTTGGCAGAGAATTTGTGGTTTATACAGATTGTAACTCGTTAAAGGCATCGCGAACCAAAATAGACTTAACTCCTAGAGTTCATCGCTGGTGGTCTTATTTACAATCTTTCAAGTTTGACATACAGTACAGAGAAGGAAAACGTATGGCACATGTCGACTTCTTATCTAGAAACCCAGTCACTCAGAAACAATTAATTTTGGAAAAAATTCCCGAGAAGCGAATAAACATAGCAGAAATCTCAAATAATTGGTTATTTGCCGAACAGCAATTGGACCCGGATATTGCTGCCCTTGTCAGTAAACTGAATTCAAATGACCTACTAGACGAAGTAACTAAAACATATGATTTGAGAAAAGGGATGTTGTTTCGTAAAATCCAAAAAAATGGTAAGACACGATGCTTGCCAGTTGTGCCCCGAAATTTCAGATGGTCAGTAGTTAACCAGGTACATGAGTCAATCATGCACCTTGGTTGGCAAAAAACACTTGACAAAGTTTACCAATTTTACTGGTTTGAGAAAATGAACAAATATGTCCGTAAATTTGTTGACAATTGTATAACCTGCAGGACAGCAAAGTCACATTCCGGCAAAGTTCAAGCAGAATTACATCCTATACCAAGGGTTAGCATCCCTTGGCACACCGTCCATATGGACATTACTGGCAAATTAAGTGGTAAAAGTGATTTAAAGGAATATATCATTGTTCAAATTGACAGCTTCACAAAATTCGTACACCTGTACCACACTCTCAAAATAGATACGGAGAGTTGTATCAGGGCCATAAAGTCTTCAACTTTTATAGCTGATCAGGGTAGATGTTTTTCTAGCGGGCAGTTTGCAGAATTTTGCTGTTCAAAAACCATAAAACTTCATTTAATCGCGACTGGGGCAAGTCGTGCTAATGGACAAGTTGAGCGCGTTATGAGCACGCTCAAGAACCTATTAACTGCAGTCGAATTAAGCCAAAGGCCCTGGCAAGATGCTCTCGGCGAGGTCCAGCTAGCTTTAAACTGCACAACAAATCGGGCAACTGAGGCTAGTCCCTTAGAAATGTTAATAGGGAAAGAAGGTCGACCTCTTGGATTAGTTCCTCCATTGGACACAGAATTGGAAGTAGACTTAGACTCCACACGGGCTCGAGCAAGTAGCAGTATGAAATCTTTAGCCTTTTACAACAGAAATCGATTTGATAAGTCCAAGGCCGCCGTTGTAAGACACAGTGTTGGTGACTATGTCCTTCTCAAGAACGAGGAGAGACACCAGACAAAACTAGACCCAAAATTCAAGGGTCCATTTTTGGTAGTTAAAGTCCTAGACGGTGACAGATACATGTTAAAGTCGTTATCGAGTAAACGATTATATAAATACTGTCACGAGGACACAAGAAAATTTCCAGAGGGAAATGTGCCCCATGAGCTGGACATTGAGGATGAAGATCCAGGCTCGTCAAATGGTCTGATAGAAGCAGAGGGTGAACCGTCCAAGTGAGACGATGGTGAGCCGTCCAAGTGAGACGAAGGTTATCCGTCCAAGTGAGACGATGGTGAGCCGTCCAAGTGAGACGAAGGTTATCCGTCCAAGTAAGATGATGGTGAGCCGTCCAAGTGAGACGAAGGTTATCCGTCCAAGTGAGACGATGATTGTTTCTTTTTGAATGAAATTTGGAAATTTAGTTAAAGAAAATGTAAAATCGACAATTTGGCAAAATATTATGTAATAAAACAAGCATCATGTTTTATTTTTGTAACTTGCATAGGTGAAGTTATTGAATTGAATTGAAAGAAATATGTTTTCAAATGTTTTAATTAAGAATAAATGTTAAAAGTTTGTATGAAGAAATGTTGAACTGAATATTTTATCAGTTGGATACCCGTCTAAGAGAGACGATTGTTAATGGTTATCCGTTTAAGAGAAACGATGATTATTGGTTGGATATCCGTCTAAAAGAGACGATGAATTAAGTTTTAAATCTATTACAAAGACATTTTTAAAGTTAATGTTTGGCATATTACACGAGGACGTGTCAAGGTCAGGATGGCCGTGTCGGAGCGTACTGTATGTACGCACTGTATTTGATTGTTCCTGCGTGTTGCACGTACGCGCTGTGTGTGTATTGCTTTGTATGAGAATTCTGGTTATTACCAGAATTCCTGTGTGTGTATTGCTTTGTATGAGAATTCTGGTTATTACCAGAATTCCTAATTTCATCATACTAAAAAATATTGCATCAGCCGCTAATTGCGCCCTGATTGGTCCTTTGCATTTTGTCGCTTTAAGAAGTCCCGTTATAGCGCGACGACAGCGCTACAACGCTGTCGTCGAGTGTGGTTCGGTGCGAGGCAGAGAAACGAAAAGGCGAGCAGTTCAACTTTGAATCGAGAAGCCTGCGCATCGAAACTCGCTGCGCTATTAAAGCCATGGAAAATACTAACGACGCTCCAACATATATAAAACGGGGTTGTCTCTTCTGGTCTATTTTTTATACGCAGTCACCAACTATTCGCTTAGCCAAAATAAATGTATATAAAACGGGGTTGTCTCTTCTGGTCTATTTTTTCTACGCAGTCACAAACTATTCGTTTAGCCAAAATATATGTGTATAGAACGGGATTGTCAGTTCTGATCTATTTTCTTCTATACAGCCACCAACTATTCATTTGGCCAAAATATATGTATATAAAACGGGGTTGTCTGTTTATATATAGAACGGGATTGTCAGTTCTGATCTATTTTCTTCTATACAGCCACCAACTATTCATTTGGCCAAAATATATGTATATAAAACGGGGTTGTCTCTTCTGGTCTATTTTTTCTACGCAGTCACCAACTATTCGCTTAGCCAAAATAAATGTATATAAAACGGGGCTGTCTCTTCTGGTCTATTTTTTCTACGCAGTCACAAACTATTCGTTTAGCCAAAATATATGTGTATAGAACGGGATTGTCAGTTCTGATCTATTTTCTTCTATACAGCCACCAACTATTCATTTGGCCAAAATATATGTATATAAAACGGGGTTGTCTCTTCTGGTCTATTTTTTCTACGCAGTCACAAACTATTCGTTTAGCCAAAATATATGTATATAAAACGGGGTTGTCTGTTTATATATAGAACGGGATTGTCAGTTCTGATCTATTTTCTTCTATACAGCCACCAACTATTCATTTGGCCAAAATATATGTATATAAAACGGGGTTGTCTCTTCTGGTCTATTTTTTCTACGCAGTCACAAACTATTCGTTTAGCCAAAATATATGTGTATAGAACGGGATTGTCAGTTCTGATCTATTTTCTTCTATACAGCCACCAACTATTCATTTGGCCAAAATATATGTATATAAAACGGGGTTGTCTGTTTATATATAGAACGGGATTGTCAGTTCTGACCTATTTTCTTCTATACAGCCACCAACTATTCATTTGGCCAAAATATATGTATATAAAACGGTGTTGTCTCTCCTGGTCTATTTTTTCTACGCAGTCACCAACTATTCGTTTAGCCAAAATATATGTATATAAAACGGGGTTGTCTCCTCTGGTCTATTTTTTCTACGCAGTCACCAACTATTCGTTTAGCCAAAATATATGTATATAAAACGGGGTTGTCTCTTCTGGTCTATTTTTTCTACGCAGTCACAAACTATTCGTTTAGCCAAAATATATGTATATAAAACGGGGTTGTCTGTTTATATATAGAACGGGATTGTCAGTTCTGACCTATTTTCTTCTATACAGCCACCAACTATTCATTTGGCCAAAATATATGTATATAAAACGGTGTTGTCTCTCCTGGTCTATTTTTTCTACGCAGTCACCAACTATTCGCTTAGCCAAAATAAATGTATATAAAACGGGGTTGTCTCTTCTGGTCTATTTTTTCTACGCAGTCACAAACTATTCGTTTAGCCAAAATATATGTGTATAGAACGGGATTGTCAGTTCTGATCTATTTTCTTCTATACAGCCACCAACTATTCATTTGGCCAAAATATATGTATATAAAACGGGGTTGTCTGTTTATATATAGAACGGGATTGTCAGTTCTGACCTATTTTCTTCTATACAGCCACCAACTATTCATTTGGCCAAAATATATGTATATAAAACGGTGTTGTCTCTCCTGGTCTATTTTTTCTACGCAGTCACCAACTATTCGTTTAGCCAAAATATATGTATATAAAACGGGGTTGTCTCCTCTGGTCTATTTTTTCTACGCAGTCACAAACTATTCGTTTAGCCAAAATATATGTATATAAAACGGGGTTGTCTGTTTATATATAGAACGGGATTGTCAGTTCTGACCTATTTTCTTCTATACAGCCACCAACTATTCATTTGGTCAAAATATATGTATATAAAACGGGGTTGTCTCTCCTGGTCTATTTTTTCTACGCAGTCACCAACTATTCGTTTAGCCAAAATATATGTATATAAAACGGGGTTGTCTCCTCTGGTCTATTTTTTCTACGCAGTCACAAACTATTCGTTTAGCCAAAATATATGTATATAAAACGGGGTTGTCTGTTTATATATAGAACGGGATTGTCAGTTCTGACCTATTTTCTTCTATACAGCCACCAACTATTCATTTGGTCAAAATATATGTATATAAAACGGGGTTGTCTCTCCTGGTCTATTTTTTCTACGCAGTCACCAACTATTCGTTTAGCCAAAATATATGTATATAAAACGGGGTTGTCTCTCCTGGTCTATTTTTTCTACGCAGTCACCAACTATTCGTTTAGCCAAAATATATGTATATAGAACGGGGTTGTCTCTTCTGGTCTATTTTTTCTACGCAGTCACAAACTATTCGTTTAGCCAAAATATATGTATATAAAACGGGGTTGTCTGTTTATATATAGAACGGGATTGTCAGTTCTGATCTATTTTCTTCTATACAGCCACCAACTATTCATTTGGCCAAAATATATGTATATAAAACGGGGTTGTCTCTTCTGGTCTATTTTTTATACGCAGTCACCAACTATTCGCTTAGCCAAAATAAATGTATATAAAACGGGGTTGTCTCTTCTGGTCTATTTTTTCTACGCAGTCACAAACTATTCGTTTAGCCAAAATATATGTGTATAGAACGGGATTGTCAGTTCTGATCTATTTTCTTCTATACAGCCACCAACTATTCATTTGGCCAAAATATATGTATATAAAACGGGGTTGTCTGTTTATATATAGAACGGGATTGTCAGTTCTGATCTATTTTCTTCTATACAGCCACCAACTATTCATTTGGCCAAAATATATGTATATAAAACGGGGTTGTCTCTTCTGGTCTATTTTTTCTACGCAGTCACCAACTATTCGCTTAGCCAAAATAATGTATATAAAACGGGGTTGTCTCTTCTGGTCTATTTTTTCTACGCAGTCACAAACTATTCGTTTAGCCAAAATATATGTATATAAAACGGGGTTGTCTGTTTATATATAGAACGGGATTGTCAGTTCTGATCTATTTTCTTCTATACAGCCACCAACTATTCATTTGGTCAAAATATATGTATATAAAACGGGGTTGTCTCTCCTGGTCTATTTTTTCTACGCAGTCACCAACTATTCGTTTAGCCAAAATATATGTATATAGAACGGGGTTGTCTCTTCTGGTCTATTTTTTCTACGCAGTCACAAACTATTCGTTTAGCCAAAATATATGTATATAAAACGGGGTTGTCTGTTTATATATAGAACGGGATTGTCAGTTCTGATCTATTTTCTTCTATACAGCCACCAACTATTCATTTGGCCAAAATATATGTATATAAAACGGGGTTGTCTCTTCTGGTCTATTTTTTATACGCAGTCACCAACTATTCGCTTAGCCAAAATAAATGTATATAAAACGGGGTTGTCTCTTCTGGTCTATTTTTTCTACGCAGTCACAAACTATTCGTTTAGCCAAAATATATGTGTATAGAACGGGATTGTCAGTTCTGATCTATTTTCTTCTATACAGCCACCAACTATTCATTTGGCCAAAATATATGTATATAAAACGGGGTTGTCTGTTTATATATAGAACGGGATTGTCAGTTCTGACCTATTTTCTTCTATACAGCCACCAACTATTCATTTGGCCAAAATATATGTATATAAAACGGGGTTGTCTCTTCTGGTCTATTTTTTCTACGCAGTCACCAACTATTCGCTTAGCCAAAATAAATGTATATAAAACGGGGTTGTCTCTTCTGGTCTATTTTTTCTACGCAGTCACAAACTATTCGTTTAGCCAAAATATATGTGTATAGAACGGGATTGTCAGTTCTGATCTATTTTCTTCTATACAGCCACCAACTATTCATTTGGCCAAAATATATGTATATAAAACGGGGTTGTCTGTTTATGTATAGAACGGGATTGTCAGTTCTGACCTATTTTCTTCTATACAGCACCAACTATTCATTTGGCCAAAATATATGTATATAAAACGGGGTTGTCTCTTCTGGTCTATTTTTTATACGCAGTCACCAACTATTCGCTTAGCCAAAATAAATGTATATAAAACGGGGTTGTCTCTTCTGGTCTATTTTTTCTACGCAGTCACAAACTATTCGTTTAGCCAAAATATATGTGTATAGAACGGGATTGTCAGTTCTGATCTATTTTCTTCTATACAGCCACCAACTATTCATTTGGCCAAAATATATGTATATAAAACGGGGTTGTCTGTTTATATATAGAACGGGATTGTCAGTTCTGACCTATTTTCTTCTATACAGCCACCAACTATTCATTTGGCCAAAATATATGTATATAAAACGGTGTTGTCTCTCCTGGTCTATTTTTTCTACGCAGTCACCAACTATTCGTTTAGCCAAAATATATGTATATAAACGGGGTTGTCTCCTCTGGTCTATTTTTCTACGCAGTCACAAACTATTCGTTTAGCCAAATATATGTATATAAAACGGGGTTGTCTGTTTATATATAGAACGGGATTGTCAGTTCTGACCTATTTTCTTCTATACAGCCACCAACTATTCATTTGGTCAAAATATATGTATATAAAACGGGGTTGTCTCTCTGGTCTATTTTTTCTACGCAGTCACCAACTATTCGTTTAGCCAAAATATATGTATATAGAACGGGGTTGTCTCTTCTGGTCTATTTTTTTCTACGCAGTCACAAACTATTCGTTTAGCCAAAATATATGTATATAAAACGGGGTTGTCTGTTTATATATAGAACGGGATTGTCAGTTCTGATCTATTTTCTTCTATACAGCCACCAACTATTCATTTGGCCAAAATATATGTATATAAAACGGGGTTGTCTCTTCTGGTCTATTTTTTATACGCAGTCACCAACTATTCGCTTAGCCAAAATAAATGTATATAAAACGGGGTTGTCTCTTCTGGTCTATTTTTTCTACGCAGTCACAAACTATTCGTTTAGCCAAAATATATGTGTATAGAACGGGATTGTCAGTTCTGATCTATTTTCTTCTATACAGCCACCAACTATTCATTTGGCCAAAATATATGTATATAAAACGGGGTTGTCTGTTTATATATAGAACGGGATTGTCAGTTCTGACCTATTTTCTTCTATACAGCCACCAACTATTCATTTGGCCAAAATATATGTATATAAAACGGGGTTGTCTCTTCTGGTCTATTTTTTCTACGCAGTCACCAACTATTCGCTTAGCCAAAATAAATGTATATAAAACGGGGTTGTCTCTTCTGGTCTATTTTTTCTACGCAGTCACAAACTATTCGTTTAGCCAAAATATATGTGTATAGAACGGGATTGTCAGTTCTGATCTATTTTCTTCTATACAGCCACCAACTATTCATTTGGCCAAAATATATGTATATAAAACGGGGTTGTCTGTTTATATATAGAACGGGATTGTCAGTTCTGACCTATTTTCTTCTATACAGCCACCAACTATTCATTTGGCCAAAATATATGTATATAAAACGGGGTTGTCTCTTCCTGGTCTATTTTTTCTACGCATCACCAACTATTCGTTTAGCCAAAATATATGTATATAGAACGGGGTTGTCTCTTCTGGTCTATTTTTTCTACGCAGTCACAAACTATTCGTTTAGCCAAAATATATGTATATAAAACGGGGTTGTCTATTTATATATAGAACGGGATTGTCAGTTCTCGACCTATTTTCTTCTATACAGCCACCAACTATTCATTTGGCCAAAATATATGTATATAAAACGGGGTTGTCTCTCCTGGTCTATTTTTTCTACGCAGTCACCAACTATTCGTTTAGCCAAAATATATGTATATAAAACGGGGTTGTCTCCTCTGGTCTATTTTTTCTACGCAGTCACAAACTATTCGTTTAGCCAAAATATATGTGTATAGAACGGGATTGTCAGTTCTGATCTATTTTCTTCTATACAGCCACCAACTATTCATTTGGCCAAAATATATGTATATAAAACGGGGTTGTCTGTTTATATATAGAACGGGATTGTCAGTTCTGACCTATTTTCTTCTATACAGCCACCAACTATTCATTTGGCCAAAATATATGTATATAAAACGGGGTTGTCTCTTCTGGTCTATTTTTTATACGCAGTCACCAACTATTCGCTTAGCCAAAATAAATGTATATAAAACGGGGTTGTCTCTTCTGGTCTATTTTTTCTACGCAGTCACAAACTATTCGTTTAGCCAAAATATATGTGTATAGAACGGGATTGTCAGTTCTGATCTATTTTCTTCTATACAGCCACCAACTATTCATTTGGCCAAAATATATGTATATAAAACGGGGTTGTCTGTTTATATATAGAACGGGATTGTCAGTTCTGACCTATTTTCTTCTATACAGCCACCAACTATTCATTTGGCCAAAATATATGTATATAAAACGGTGTTGTCTCTCCTGGTCTATTTTTTCTACGCAGTCACCAACTATTCGTTTAGCCAAAATATATGTATATAAAACGGGGTTGTCTCCTCTGGTCTATTTTTTCTACGCAGTCACAAACTATTCGTTTAGCCAAAATATATGTATATAAAACGGGGTTGTCTGTTTATATATAGAACGGGATTGTCAGTTCTGACCTATTTTCTTCTATACAGCCACCAACTATTCATTTGGTCAAAATATATGTATATAAAACGGGGTTGTCTCTCCTGGTCTATTTTTTCTACGCAGTCACCAACTATTCGTTTAGCCAAAATATATGTATATAGAACGGGGTTGTCTCTTCTGGTCTATTTTTTCTACGCAGTCACAAACTATTCGTTTAGCCAAAATATATGTATATAAAACGGGGTTGTCTGTTTATATATAGAACGGGATTGTCAGTTCTGATCTATTTTCTTCTATACAGCCACCAACTATTCATTTGGCCAAAATATATGTATATAAAACGGGGTTGTCTCTTCTGGTCTATTTTTTATACGCAGTCACCAACTATTCGCTTAGCCAAAATAAATGTATATAAAACGGGGTTGTCTCTTCTGGTCTATTTTTTCTACGCAGTCACAAACTATTCGTTTAGCCAAAATATATGTGTATAGAACGGGATTGTCAGTCTCTGATCTATTTTCTTCTATACAGCCACCAAACTATTCATTTGGCCAAAATATATGTATATAAAACGGGGTTGTCTGTTTATATATAGAACGGGATTGTCAGTTCTGACCTATTTTCTTCTATACAGCCACCAACTATTCATTTGGCCAAAATATATGTATATAAAACGGGGTTGTCTCTTCTGGTCTATTTTTTATACGCAGTCACCAACTATTCGCTTAGCCAAAATAAATGTATATAAAACGGGGTTGTCTCTTCTGGTCTATTTTTTCTACGCAGTCACAAACTATTCGTTTAGCCAAAATATATGTGTATAGAACGGGATTGTCAGTTCTGATCTATTTTCTTCTATACAGCCACCAACTATTCATTTGGCCAAAATATATGTATATAAAACGGGGTTGTCTGTTTATATATAGAACGGGATTGTCAGTTCTGACCTATTTTCTTCTATACAGCCACCAACTATTCATTTGGCCAAAATATATGTATATAAAACGGGGTTGTCTCTTCTGGTCTATTTTTTCTACGCAGTCACCAACTATTCGCTTAGCCAAAATAAATGTATATAAAACGGGGTTGTCTCTTCTGGTCTATTTTTTCTACGCAGTCACAAACTATTCGTTTAGCCAAAATATATGTGTATAGAACGGGATTGTCAGTTCTGATCTATTTTCTTCTATACAGCCACCAACTATTCATTTGGCCAAAATATATGTATATAAAACGGGGTTGTCTGTTTATATATAGAACGGGATTGTCAGTTCTGACCTATTTTCTTCTATACAGCCACCAACTATTCATTTGGCCAAAATATATGTATATAAAACGGGGTTGTCTCTTCTGGTCTATTTTTTCTACGCATCACCAACTATTCGTTTAGCCAAAATATATGTATATAGAACGGGGTTGTCTCCTCTGGTCTATTTTTTCTACGCAGTCACAAACTATTCGTTTAGCCAAATATATGTATATAAAACGGGGTGTTGTTATATATAGAACGGGATTGTCAGTTCTGACCTATTTTCTTCTATACAGCCACCAACTATTCATTTGGCCAAAATATATGTATATAAAACGGGGTTGTCTCTTCTGGTCTATTTTTTCTACGCAGTCACCAACTATTCGCTTAGCCAAAATAAATGTATATAAAACGGGGTTGTCTCTTCTGGTCTATTTTTTCTACGCAGTCACAAACTATTCGTTTAGCCAAAATATATGTGTATAGAACGGGATTGTCAGTTCTGATCTATTTTCTTCTATACAGCCACCAACTATTCATTTGGCCAAAATATATGTATATAAAACGGGGTTGTCTGTTTATATATAGAACGGGATTGTCAGTTCTGACCTATTTTCTTCTATACAGCCACCAACTATTCATTTGGCCAAAATATATGTATATAAAACGGGGTTGTCTCTTCTGGTCTATTTTTTCTACGCAGTCACAAACTATTCGTTTAGCCAAAATATATGTATATAGAACGGGGTTGTCTCTTCTGGTCTATTTTTTCTACGCAGTCACAAACTATTCGTTTAGCCAAATATATATAACGGGTTGTTATATAGAACGGGATTGTCAGTTCTGACCTATTTTCTTCTATACAGCCACCAACTATTCATTTGGCCAAAATATATGTATATAAAACGGTGTTGTCTCTCCTGGTCTATTTTTTCTACGCAGTCACCAACTATTCGTTTAGCCAACATATATGTATATAAAACGGGGTTGTCTCCTCTGGTCTATTTTTTCTACGCAGTCACAAACTATTCGTTTAGCCAAAATATATGTGTATAGAACGGGATTGTCAGTTCTGATCTATTTTCTTCTATACAGCCACCAACTATTCATTTGGCCAAAATATATGTATATAAAACGGGGTTGTCTGTTTATATATAGAACGGGATTGTCAGTTCTGACCTATTTTCTTCTATACAGCCACCAACTATTCATTTGGCCAAAATATATGTATATAAAACGGGGTTGTCTCTTCTGGTCTATTTTTTATACGCAGTCACCAACTATTCGCTTAGCCAAAATAAATGTATATAAAACGGGGTTGTCTCTTCTGGTCTATTTTTTCTACGCAGTCACAAACTATTCGTTTAGCCAAAATATATGTGTATAGAAAGGGATTGTCAGTTCTGATCTATTTTCTTCTATACAGCCACCAACTATTCATTTGGCCAAAATATATGTATATAAAACGGGGTTGTCTGTTTATATATAGAACGGGATTGTCAGTTCTGACCTATTTTCTTCTATACAGCCACCAACTATTCATTTGGCCAAAATATATGTATATAAAACGGGGTTGTCTCTTCTGGTCTATTTTTTCTACGCAGTCACCAACTATTCGTTTAGCCAAAATATATGTATATAGAACGGGGTTGTCTCTTCTGGTCTATTTTTTCTACGCAGTCACAAACTATTCGTTTAGCCAAATATATGTATATAAAACGGGGTTGTCTGTTTATATATAGAACGGGATTGTCAGTTCTGACCTATTTTCTTCTATACAGCCACCAACTATTCATTTGGCCAAAATATATGTATATAAAACGGGGTTGTCTCTTCTGGTCTATTTTTTCTACGCAGTCACCAACTATTCGCTTAGCCAAAATAAATGTATATAAAACGGGGTTGTCTCTTCTGGTCTATTTTTTCTACGCAGTCACAAACTATTCGTTTAGCCAAAATATATGTGTATAGAACGGGATTGTCAGTTCTGATCTATTTTCTTCTATACAGCCACCAACTATTCATTTGGCCAAAATATATGTATATAAAACGGGGTTGTCTGTTTATATATAGAACGGGATTGTCAGTTCTGATCTATTTTCTTCTATACAGCCACCAACTATTCATTTGGCCAAAATATATGTATATAAAACGGGGTTGTCTCTTCTGGTCTATTTTTTCTACGCATCACCAAACTATTCGTTTAGCCAAAATATATGTATATAGAACGGGGTTGTCTCTTCTGGTCTATTTTTTCTACGCAGTCACAACTATTCGTTTAGCCAAAATATTATGTATATAGAACGGGATTGTCAGTTCTTCACCTATTTTCTTCTATACAGCCACCAAACTATTCATTTGGCCAAAATATATGTATATAAAACGGTGTTGTCTCTTCTGGTCTATTTTTTCTACGCAGTCCACCAACTATTCGCTTTAGCCAACATATATGTATATAAACGGGGTTGTCTCCTCTGGTCTATTTTTTCTACGCAAGTCACAAACTATTCGTTTAGCCAAAATATATGTGTATAGAACGGGATTGTCAGTTCTGATCTATTTTCTTCTATACAGCCACCAACTATTCATTTGGCCAAAATATATGTATATAAAACGGGGTTGTCTGTTTATATATAGAACGGGATTGTCAGTTCTGACCTATTTTCTTCTATACAGCCACCAACTATTCATTTGGCCAAAATATATGTATATAAAACGGGGTTGTCTCTTCTGGTCTATTTTTTATACGCAGTCACCAACTATTCGCTTAGCCAAAATAAATGTATATAAAACGGGGTTGTCTCTTCTGGTCTATTTTTTCTACGCAGTCACAAACTATTCGTTTAGCCAAAATATATGTGTATAGAACGGGATTGTCAGTTCTGATCTATTTTCTTCTATACAGCCACCAACTATTCATTTGGCCAAAATATATGTATATAAAACGGGGTTGTCTGTTTATATATAGAACGGGATTGTCAGTTCTGACCTATTTTCTTCTATACA